>NW_028277178.1:19570500-19881000 GCF_051122295.1 Plectrocnemia conspersa
AATAGAATGATATTACCAATAGAAGCAATTTACTCTTAACACAAAGCAGATGAGCAATTTTTTTTAAATCTGAAATTCATGATATTTTTATTTTATTTATTCAATTAAAATTCGAGGTGGTGCAGGCGTGAAGACGTTCGATCGACTCTTTTTTAATTGTTCATCAAAACTGATTTCTTTTTCCGCCCTGCGTTTACTTAACAGTAAAAATAAACTTAACCGAGTATATGTACATACATATCGTTCAAGTAAATAGTGCATACACATCATTAATTTTAATTTTAATTTGGTCAGCAGACTTATGGTTTCTTATCCATATTTTTTGTGTCTGACAGGTGTTTCGTCGCCAGGTAACTTCTATTCAGAAAATATTTGTAAACGTCTGAGGGGTGCTTATTTCCCGTCTGTGGGGTGCGCATGTCCGACCGAGAATTTCAAAACGCGGGTCGATAAAAACGACTTATGTACTTATACAAAATAGCAAAGTCACAGTATTAAACTTGGACCTACACCTTGGCACACGTCGACTGCCAATCGATTTACAAAGGAAAAAAGCGTTTCCACTTCATCGCTCCATGCCAACAAAACACACTTCAAACGAAAAGTCGATTGATGAAATACGCGGAACTCGACGCAATACAGCTAGGGTGTCCCTCTATTAATAGAAAAATGTAATTTCTAATATAAGTATTTATACAGAAAACACATTCAGATGCAGTGTTTTCCCTTTCTGGATAAACGTGGGAGTTGATTCTGTCTTTGCCACACTTGAAGGTGTGGCAATTGTCCATTTGGCATCTAGAAATTGATAGTAAATAGCATAGAAACGGGAAGTGACCGTGGTTCAGCAATCATATGATATTTATAATGTGACGCAATTGTTTAAATAATAATGGGCAAACCTCTGGCGAAGATATAAGCATCAGCAACCTTTGAAAGAACAGTGATTGCAAAACTCAAGATATTTTATGAGGAACTTTTTATTGTATGACCTTCAGTATGGCTTTAGGAAATTAAAAGCGACGTTATAGCACGTCTACTGTTATTTGTTTTTAACCTATAGCTAAAAATAATATTTTTCTCTGTGTATAGAAAATAACGAAAATGAATCCGATACATAAAAAGAGTAAAAAGCTACGATAGAGAATTATATGCCTGTGCTAATTTTATCAGCACCAGCCAAAGTAGTCGAAATCATACTATATATTATTCAAATCATATCTGCTCTGTTTTTTTAAGTTTTGTAACGAAAAACCTCGGTATAAGCAATGAAGTCGAAGTCATCTATACTGATTTTAAAAAGGCTTTTGATAAAGTACATCCTGTTTTAATTGTTCAATATAATGAATAGATTTGGGTTTTCTGATTTTTTTTTAAATCTTTCTTTTCATATTGTTACTTGGCCCTATGTGAAGCCGTTGCACCAGAGCCTTGAGAAATGCGTTTACATGGCATGCGAATTGTGTTTACATAGCGTCCATTACTGAGGATCGATAGCACTGCACCCTGATAGCGGCAATCGACGCGCCCCAACTGCCGATCTGTGCGAGAGTCACGCCGAAGGCGCGAGGCCCGCGCATGCGCATCTCAATATTTACCCCTCAGATTGTAACAATATCATCGTTCATATATTTAATATGGGCAACACAAGCCTGAATTGCCACATTAGAAATTCCTCAAGGTTCTAATCTCGGTCTGTAATGTTTCTTCTGTAATTCCAAATGCTTATAAAAAAGGTATACCTCGATACCTTGTTAAATAGAATCAATGGCGCCCTCATTCTGAGTAAATGACGCCCCCATTTGGAGTAATTGTCGCATTTTTTGGGGCTGGCATCCCAGGCGACAGTCAGAATAGCCTGCCTTTTGGGTCGGCCTTGTGTGAGACCTACTTGAGACATAAAATTAATTAAGGATGAAATATATAGTTGAATATATAAAATAGTTGTATATATACATATACATAATAATTAAATACTTGCTGTATCTTCAATAAAACGATATTATCTTGCACTACTTCTGTATAAAATTCTATGCTACAAACGGCACAATCATAAAGCAAAATAACGCAGCTTCGTTACGGAATTTTAAAGGCAGAGGAATGAGATTGACGGTTTCGTTCTGCTTCGCGGTTACTTTCCATTGTAATTTTACGCTTCTCGGTGAGTCTTGTGTTATTTCGTAATGAAAAAATGCACTATGAATACGAATACAAATATAATATAATATAATACACGTCACGAATATCATGTTGCTAAGGAGACCCAATAATAAATTAGTAAAAACAACCGCAATCACAAAAAAATATGACTATATAATAGAAAACATCAATTTAAATTATGTACCTATACATCATTTTCCGTTGATTTTAAGCAAATCTAATCAACGATTTTTTTTATAACATTTATGTACTGATATATACATACATATATGGCACTAATACACCAATGAGTGATATTAAATTGTTGTTAAACTGTTCATATGTATATAACTACGAGCTAACTCGATTTTAATTGATCATCTCATATCAATTAGAAAAAAGCCTAACAAATAATATAATGATCACAATTTTTTTATGATTCAATATTTTTTAACAAGCTATATATTAGTTAATGGTACTTATTTTATTATTTTTAATTATTACATTTGTATCATTGCTGCATTGCTGCAAGTTCTCGTATAACTAAATAATTAAAAATATTAATACAATATTAATTTTTGGGTCGAAAAGTTGGAAATCACCTTTTCAGACATTTTGGAACACATCTGATTTAAAGCATATTATAATAAATAATAAAAAACTATTACTATAATTTAGAAGATTGAAATAAAAACAAACATAACTCTACAAATATCTGAAAAAACATAACTAAAAAAATTTCCATAATTTTGTGGATATCGCGAGACTTTTTTCCCCAAATTTTTAACAAACAACATTTTATTAATCAATGTGTTATGATTGAATAAAGTGATATGATTATCTTACTGTTTCGGAATTTATTTTTAATTAATTAATTAATAATAATTTAATATTACCATATATCAAGATCTAGATTACTAAAGAATTTCCTAATAATTGATTGATAAATAAATTCGCAATAATCTATTGTAGTAATCTATTATCAAGATTTTGAAAAGAATATCAGCAAAAAAATATGTTTAATATATATGTTTTAGTTTCGGTCAAAATATAAGGCTGAAACCGAAATTTAATTTCGTACGATGTTTGGAACCAGTTGTGAAAGTCTCTAGAATAAATCTCACATATCCACAGAAAGAAAATTTTTTTTTTCATAAATACACAGAAAAAACGTTTTACGACTCGTAGTAGAATCGCTGAGTGAGCTTAAGTTTATATCAAATATTGCGTTTCAAAAATGTTTTGCGGACTGGAAGAAGCATTATATTAGATGAGAAATTCTTTGTAAAAGACAACAATAATAAAAGAACAAATTTGGTCTGAAAAAAAAAATAAAAAATACAAATCATAAAAAAAAGTAAAACGACTACATACATCACCTTGTCATATACGAAAGCACAACTATAACAAATTGATTGTAATCATTAACAATGTAGCCGATTGCGGCAATCGAAAAATTTATTGCACGCGTGGCCAATATGAGTGTCAAAATTATTTTAGAATTTTCGCAGTAATTGATTTGCGCGGTGTCCCCCGATGAACCCCAAGTGCGTTTAATAAGCACATTCGCCAATTGGGTACAATCCAACTATTAATATGTAATTCAACAATATGTACTATATACAACTACAATAATCGAATAATTGATTATTTGGCATCGGAAGAAAAAAAAAATCGCACCCAGACAAACCAAAAAAGATAAAAAAAAAACAATACTAAAAACGGGCGCTTTATAATAATGATGATCGCATCAGCGATTAAAACACGCGATGTGTTCGTGTATTAAAATAATTGATTACAAAATGCATAGTACGACGACATTTATACAAATGTGAAAATACATTGGCGTACAAAAGAATAGTAAAAAAAAAACAGATGTCGTCAACTCTAGTGCTATCTGATGACATTCTTATTACTTAATTACATATTGAAAACAACATGTTTTGAGGAAAGAATGTTTATCATTATGTTTAATAATATTATTAACCAAAACTATTGTTCATTTACAGTGACTTTTTTACAATTTTTCTGATTATAAAATGTTTGTATATCTTACAGGTTTTTATGTTACTTTTTCTAAGACTTCAATACCTCCTAATATATAATATAATATTATACAAATACGCATGTTTACTATTATTTATAAATATTTTCAAATACTTAAACGGTATATAAATATTTATTATATCATATAAATATTTGCATTTTAATGACGTCCGTTATTATTTAATACTTCATATTGATAATAATAAATTATTGCTGAATAATAAGTTTGATGTATTTTTGCTTATGTTTGATGTTTTATTATATAATATAATAATCTCGGCGTTCAACTGCTGCTTTTGATTTTGAGTACAGTGAGTTGTCAAGGATATCCATTTTAATGGGAAACTAATTGTACCAGATAAAAATTTAATTTGATAAAAAAGATCATCTTACAAAAACATATAAAGTTAATTATTTATATTATACATATATAACATATATTTTTTAATAAAACTACTCAAAATTAGTTTGTAAGAATTATAAAAATAAATTATCATTAAAGAAAGTTTAGCATGACTATTAAGTATAATCAAAATTTTCAGAACTTTACATAATACCAACATCAACGCACTATCATTATGTACAACTTTAATTAGGTGCTCTAATCAATTTACTAAAAACATATTTCTTCAGTAAAATGTATGTTGCAAGTAAAATGATAAATATTTTCCTCTTCTGGTGTCATATCTGATTCAAGACGTTGGTCTTTCGGTCATTGGCTGCAAGAAACATTTTTTCTTCTGTCATCCCCGTCCATAGGGGTATATTTCCCAACGAAGACATCTTCTTTCTTCCGATCCATTTTTTTATCATTACTACGGTATGAAGAAGCTCATATTTCTGGACCTTGAATTATGTATCCGAGATGATTATCTTCCACCGTTTGATGGTTGATAGGAGTTCTTGATCGTGTCCTAACATGAAGAGAATTCGGTCATTGGTGACTCTCTGAAACTTTCAGCATACGCCTATAAAGCCACATTTCAAACGCTTTTTATTTTGCAACCGTATAATAGCACTGACCAGACATATCACATTACGAATTTAATTCTGTAACAAAATTTTTAACAGAGCATCGAACGTATCGGGAATAACGACAGCGCGGCGAAAAAAATCCCGCTTGGCTTGTTGTGTTGACAACAATTAATATAAATTCTGGCCGATTATATGAGCAATTTTATTTTATTGATGTTTATTCGTAAGCCCTTTTTAAACATTCTTTATTTATACTTTCCAGTGATTTTTAAAAGTCATCAACAATCTCAAATATTGCCATGTCATCAGCATAACGAATATTACTAATTGTCTTTTCATCGATTTTTATTAATTTTTATTCCTAGAGTACTTCTTTGAATATGGTTTCTGAGTATAAATTGAAAAGAGTAGGAGAAAGAACAGATCCCTGTCTGACACCTCTCTGTTTTAGAAAATTTTCGGTTTGATCTCCCTCAATATTTTAATCGAATAATAATCTTATTTACCAATTATTCAAAACATGTTTTCAGACGTTCCGTTAATTTCTAAAAATGATGGATCTACATACAAAAACAAATTATTTTATTTATAAAATGAAATAATATTCAAGAAGTTCGCTAATATTTAGGATAAGATTTATACTTAACAAATTGAATTAGGTTATATGAATAAATTATATTTCCTATGGGTAATAAATACAAAAAACTTTCCGTGAATTTATACCACTAATTTATGAATCAAATATGCACAGTATGATCCATAAAAAATAAGTTTCAATACTACTATATGCAATGAAAAAATAAAACGTTAAAATAAAGGTATATTTATGCGATGTTTGGAAGCTGCATTTATGTTAAGACTTCTGCAATATATCGTGAGCTCTTTTTGCTACAGAAAAAGAAAAGTCATTCCCAATAATGTGGCATATTATAAGCCAAAATATGTTTTTAAATAGAAATTAAAACAATATACGGATATTCCTTTCTTATTAAATACAGTTTTGGCGCACTAAAGTATTAAATACCAATCAAACAAAGCATTATCGTCATTAAGACGCATGAAAATTTAAAAAAATGATATAATGTCACTATGGCAGACCACCCCTTAAGTACCAAAATTAAATAATACAACACAAAGTGTACATAAAATGTTCGTCCTAGATTTATTTTCTATCCAGGTGGAGTGGATCTCTTTTTGGCTTTATTGGTACAAATAAACCCGCATATGATTCGTCAAAGCTGCTAAATATCATACATATAAAAGGACTTTTCACGAAGAGCTACAGCACTTAAGCTTCAGACTGGACCATCACATAATTAGTAGGTGTAATAAAACAGACTACACATTTGACACTAATCCCTCAGACTACAAACTTTGTGTTCCGGCTTCGAGCGACGTTTAGAATTATGTATTTCTGCCTAGAATTTGAACCATTCTCTTGGCGATCTGCTGCTACTCATTCGACACCTGTATTGTATCGATTACTTAGTAAACATCATTAAAATAGATTCAATACAGATTCACGAAGCGTCTCATTGACTGACAAATGTGTGCTTTGACACGCGGCCCCTAAGCCCGAAATACCACCAAATTAAAAATTAAAACAACAAAAAAGCTTACTTTAAATTATAATAGGTAAATATATGGCAATTTTAAACTTATTTAGTATTTTTATGTAATATTTTATGCAAGATATATGAATTCCTAATATAAATAAAGTTCAAAAACTTTTATTCAAATAACAATAGAATAAATTATCGATATAACAAAGAAAGAAAGTGGAAACAATAAAAAAATCAGTATTTTTATAGTCGTATTAAATTACAGCCTTAAATTTCCGTTACGCCATTTTTCCATGGAAAATTATATGGAAGGTATATTTTAAAATTATTATTTAAAAATATATATGTACACCCTAACAAAATGTCATATTTGAGGTCACGGTTATGAACGTTTTTGCATTGAATTGTTAATTGCACTCACGGTTTTTGTCCAATCAACGGACGACAATGATCCACTTTGTTTCGAGTTTTTCACGTGACGTTATTAAATCATTCATGACACTATTTTTTATTTAGCATTCTATACTACTAAATTAATTAATATGAATAACAAAAAAAAATGTTACATAAAAAATAAATTAAACAAAAAACGCTATTCGTGCTAAAACGGACGTCCGTCATAAAATTGTTACGTTTTCGATCAATCATTCCGTTATTGGTGACTTCGGTGGAATTATTATACTACACATTTTTCTTCCATCCGAATGGTAAAAACGAAATTGAGAGAACGAAAACGTAATTTAATGATGTCTGTTCCGTTCATCGGTCACGCAACGGGCACGATCTGTCTCCGTGTCTACAGAATGGCCCAAAATACGAATATTTTTAATGCTGATATCTCATTAGTTAAAACAGATTAAACTTTATTAAAAACATCAGAAAATAATTTTAATTTGTATTTTTATAATTGTAAAACAAATTCTTCATTTATTTTCGAGAATAAATCAAATCGCTATAAAAAACAACAGCATTCTTAAATAATTATTTTGAGCCATAACAAAATTTAAACGTTTTTGACTAATCATCTATACTCCAGAAATAACAAGGCGCACTTTTGTCAATAGAGGTTCGTAAAATAAATCATAAATACCGACAAATACTATTTATGGTAACTGAGTCATTATGGCTGACCACATCTGAAGATGTGGTCAGCCATAGTGGCTCAAAACGCTTAAAACCGATTTGTAGAACACCAATATTATAGTAGCGCCAAACGCTCCAAGGGAGATAAATTTTTTCTTCGGCCTAATTGGTCGAAAAAAAATCTACACTAGATTGGTCGAATACCTGTTTAGAATAGTCACCTCATTTAATTCTAGGACCTCTTTTTGACACTTTCTTTGGGCGGCGTTTCAAACGACGTGATATCAAATGATTTTTTATCCGAAACCCAAAAGTTATGTTTAATTAATACATCATAGATTTGTTTCAGGAAATATCTCGTAAATCGAGGTATAGAACAAAATATGAAATAAAACGATCGAATGGTATTCACATGTACCTTTTAACATTTCTTTAAATTATAAAGTAAACAAGCAAAATCTAAATCTTATTTAATTTTACTAATAATCTAAATCTTATTTAATTTTACTAGCATCTGCCAGATCAATTATATTTTCACTAGTAAAAATATCTATATCTACTTGAGAAAATGTATTCTGATATGATTTCATTGAAATGACAAATTAAAAAAATTGTTTATGAGGGATAACCCAAAAATTTCTGGTTTAGAATCATAGACGTCAATTCAGGGGAGGGGACAAAAGCTGTTTAGTCAGTACTTGTTTTTTTTTAATACTTCTATTTCATTAAGATTCATAATATTTCAATAAATGCACAAATTCAAGAGTGGCATATGCCCCCATCTGCCCCCCTTTCCAAAAAATGATGGTTCTAACGTTAGGTTCTGAAAATAAAACAAGCGTGCGACTTATATGATATTGGAATCAAGCGAATCATTTTCAGGCTTACTAAATGTTAAAAATAGATAGTAGTGTGTTTCAAATGTAATATATATATATATATATATATATATATATATATATATATATATATATATATATATATATATATATATATATATATATATATATATATATCAATTCCACAATCACATAAGAACACTAGAGGGCAAATCGTTTGAGCCCTTAAAAACGAATACACTTCGAAGAAACACACATTTTATTTTCATTTCATCTACCATGAATGTGTATTTAATGTAACGATTCTAATTGTTGCCAAAATGTATCTTTACTCATCAAATATCTTATAGTAATTAAATGTGCTTCATTTAGCCCATTCTTAGAAATCTAATAACAAACAGACATACGTATTAAAACGTAATATTGAAAAATACTAAGCAAATCTAGAGTGGGTGGATTAGATATATATTTATATATAAATGTACTTGAGTGGTTAATAATGCACTATTGAAAAACATTTTTAATTAGTTTTCATTTATGTTCCATACCTTTTATAATTAAATATATTTAACCCTTTATATGACAGGTGCGGATAAATCCGAATCACTGTGTACGGCTCTTAAGTGCGAAATTCGAATTATCTCACACTCAATTAAAAATAATGTTTTTTTAAATGCTGAATTAATTTTCATAAATACTTACTATAATTAGTCAATTAAACATTAAAAATTAAAATTAATGATTTAATCCTGAATAAAAATAAATATAAATATATAAAAAAAATCGTAATTAAATCTTTAAATTTATTTTTTACTGTATAATTTAATAATTACGTGACTTTTTAAATTTAGAATATAATGATATAAAACTAAAGGTTAAAAATTAGCCTTTTTTTCATTAAAAATAAAACACGTTTAAAGTATATTTTGTACTTTAAATTAATAATTTAATATCGTATTTTCAATTCAAGTGAATTGGTTATTATTTTTCTGAACTATTTTGCCTTTTATATTGCTATATAGTATATATATATATATATATATATATATATATATATATATATATATATATATATATATATATATATATATATATATATATATATATATATATATATATATATATATATATATATATATATATATATATATATATATATATATATATATATATATATATATATATATATATATATATTAATAAATACTACAAATAAACATATTGTTGTATAGAAAAATGGTGCATCTACGTGTTTACATTTTGTTGTATGTCACCATTTATGAAAATTTAATAGATTTTTTTTATGTTGTGTAATAGAATTAGGACATCTTAAACAACTTTCTATATTATTAATTTCAATATAAAAAAAAACAATAGAAATACAAAACCGTTGGAATTTAGTGAGTGAAATTTTACACCCCGAAATATAAACCTTATAAAGACATTTGTTTTTTTACACACTGTATATGCATACTTATATGTACGTTTAATATTGGATTAGGTATCCACAAAAGTATGCACGAAATGGATATTTGGGATCTTTATTAGCCGTTTTTATAATAATAATATTGCTTAATGTAACTGTTGAGCATATGAATCATGAAAGGGTAGAAGCGATGCCAAAAATGTCATCGTTTGGCATTAACAAATTTATGTAATACAATATAGCATAGATTACTTGAAAATAAAAATATGATAGAATAATATAATATAATTTTTATATCATAAAATTGGATGCTTATATTTTTATATAAGGTGATTCAATTATTTGTATTAGTATAGAACTATTCAACATCTATAAAACATTGTTTTTTTATGATTGTTCTATTCTGTATCAAAGTGTATTATTGATTGGTCTATTAAGAAGTAATTGATCTTGTATAATGCCTATGCATATAAAATGAACGTACAAATTAGTGATCTACTTTTAATTGGCAGGAACAGAGCGGAACTTGGTTTCGGTTCATGATATCGATAATGACGCCGTTCCGGTGGTTTATTAGAATCGTGTTCAACTTTATGATATTTTTATATATTTATTTTAAAATATACTATTTTGAGTAGAAAAATATTTTGAGATAAAATAAGCAATAAGAGTGTTTACGTGTCGGCTCTTTGCATATTTTGATCTGATCTCTAAATTTTAATACTCCAAAAATATTCTAAGATGAGTATGTTCATGGACGCATTGCTCCAATTAATGTTCCAAAGAATCTGATAAGTTCACCGTTCGCTTCGAAAAATAAACCATAACACAAGGCGAGTTATTTTCATCGATGCTTCCACTCGTAAAGGAGGAATTTGCATCTGCTCGTAGCTCCCCCAATCGACTGCCATTAATATTTATAAGTAATGTGCACGTATAAATCGAAAATTTGAGTCATTCCACGTATTTTGCGGCAGGCAATGGGCAAATAAAAGCTAGCGTGCTGGATCCAAATCACGAGAAAAGCGTTTTGTGTCTATGCCGCCATAAAGGCATTCGTATTCCTGCGACACATTTTATCGGAGACCGAATCGGTCTCAGTCTTATCACGGCTTCAAACTAACCAAGAACTCCCAGAAGAGTCGTCATTTTTTTCCACTTTACCATAAATGATTGTGGACGAATATAGGCGTGAGTTTGTTAACCGAAAGTTCTTTGCAAAAGTCGATCTAATATTTTTTTTTTAATTTAAAGGATTCAATTATGTTCTGGACAAGAGCAAAAGGAGCGAAGTGTGCTTCGGTTCGAGTCTTCCGAGAGAAGTTCTACCAAGATCTGGACCATGTCTGACGCCTTTTATGCGGATAATGGGTGCTACAAGGGGTACCAGTCTAGGGCCTTATTTAGGACCACGTCCTTTGTCCACTGACAAAATAAAATTGGTATGGATGTACTTATAACAATAATAATTATATATAAATTGTTAAAAGTTGTAAGAAAATTTCAATATTACGATTTGATTTCAAAGTCAAGTTAGGTATGTTATCTGTATTTTTCTTTTTAATTGATTATCTAGATAAAACTTTTTATATGTGTCTACGTATATGTATGTTTTAATACCGATAGATCTCAAAAGAAAAACAAACTTAAAAATAGGATCTGACATGATATAATCACCTGTTTCAAAGATTATTTCTTATCTCAAATCGGAACACGATGCATTGATTGCTTATGTTATCTTAATCCGGAAAGGCTTGATAAACATTCATGATATTTTTAATGAAACGTCAAAACAAACATAGTTAATCTTCATTTATATTTTCAATATAAATACACTTTTTTAAATAAAGGGAGTAATTGGGAGAAGTCCTAGATGGGTACCAGAAAGATCGTATCAACCTTCTCTACTTAACACTACTAAAACTAGGCCGACGAAAAGTGCTTTCGTTCCGTTTAATCAATCCAGCAAACGATCCATTAGTATATCGCTTTCCACTCCAGGGTATGTATAATATCATACACGAAAACACAATTAGCATAATTCATATTATTTATATGATGTTTTTTCAGTGTGGGCACTTATCATCCGAGCGACAAGAAAAGGGAAATGAACTTTTTCCATAGTTTTGGTGGTAAAAAATCTATCATTCCCGCCGTACATGTAAATCGAATAATATCAGATCTATTATAGTGAAAATCAAGATATTGTACTGATTGATTACTTTACAGATTAAATGTGTACCTTATAATGAAGACACGTGTGCGATATGCAACACGGAGTGCAACAAGCAAGGAGATTATTGGCACAAAGAAAATAAAGTTTTCTTATGTAGAAGTTGCATTGAAAACGTGTTTCGCAATAAAAAGCGTTATAAAACGTATAATTTAAAAGATTTTAAGGTTTGATATGTTTAGTATAATTTTTTATTGTTGCTATTTTTTTATTAAATACTAAATATTTATTTTATATTGTGATTTCAGCCCATAAGAGACTGTTCTTTCGCTCATCACCATGAAAAATTTAAAAATGCTGTGAAATTAATAGATAATCGTGATATCAAAAAGAAAGTTCATAAAGAAACATATCTGAATCAATATTTTTCTGATATCATTGATAGAATATATACATAGTAAATTATTTAGTGTTTTACCAAACATAAATATTATAAATTATAATTTGAATAAAACCAATTTATAAAAATTTACATATTTTTCAAGTTTTTTAAATTGGTTAGTTCAAGCGTATTATGAGAACCACCGTTCAGTGATTATGATGCAGAAAACATTCTGTACATACTTCGCGCTCCGTCGAAAGGAATTGTGCTAGATCGGAAAGCGCTTATTTTTGCCCGTATTTTAACGAGATTCTGCCACTTTACATATGAGCGTTTTTAATCCCTCTCGACAATCCACTATGAACACCATATCGCAGGTGAAACTCCGTTTATTCCTTTCATTTCGTCTATGTTTAGCAGTGCTTAGTCAAAAATAATTTCTGAATAGATGTTTGAAATTTTGGGAGATAAAAACCTCTTCAATATTATCTGATATCATTTTTTACTGATTTAAATTGGCGTTAAATTTATATTTTTCAAAAATTTTAGATAATCATAGCCAGGAATATTATTAACTATCAAATAAATTATAAATAAATATCTCAGCAGAATTTTATTATTTTATTTATTCGCTTATTGGTGAAAGTAAGAACTAAATAAGCATGATTAATATTTTTACCGAGTTTAATTTCCAAGAATCTCCAAACAAGAAACGCAAATGACGTTTACATGCGTGTCCGGCACTAAAGCGCTAAAGTGCGAATTTAACATTCAATGGGTTATTTTGTACACCCTACTGGGTAACTGAGTAATGGTGGAACCTACACTAACACAAAAATAAATTCCATTATACTTCAATAATTATTTAATTTGATACACACGTGAATAATTATATTTACATATTAATGTGGGTGCTAGATTGCTGACAGTTATTGCTAGCTAAATTATTTTAGGCCGACGGATGACTATCGATGGTCGGCGGCGTCGGCGTGTTCTGGTGCTTGCGATGGCAAGTGCCGTCTGGTGATTTCTGCTGCCACCTCATCTAGCATGGCTAGCAATGCAAGTGCCATCTGGGCGATATCAGAAGGATACGTAGGCGGGTTACCGCTTTTGCGATGTCCTGGTCATCCTTTAATCACGTCATTATCACCACTTTAGTGCCCGCACTACAGGGGGGCGCTGGTATTATCGGAAGCCAGTAAGGTGAGGTGAAACAGTGAGGCAAATGCTCCAGAAATAATATGACAGTAGTTTTAGGGAATCTCCGATTGAGCACTGTCCTACGACTCTCTTTATTTGCTTAATTACTTCATATGTATAGTAAATATTAAATTCGATACAAGTATGAATAATGATGATAACATATTAATGCGAAACGAATAAATAATTAATTACGTACAATTTTATTAATTTATAACATTTATCTATAATAATGTATTCGTTGCTATGCGAATTTATTTTTAATAAAATAATGAGTTTATTGAACCTGAATTTAGCGGTAGTTAATTTGTTGGTCCCAACAGTTCTTTATACGACCCTCTGCGTAGAATAAGAAAAGGCGAGTCTAAAAAGAAACATATGTCATAATATTATTATGGCAAATACAGAAAATAGTTGAACATTCTTTAATTGGGTAGCAATATTTATAATAGTTCGCTCGCGGATTCGTGACTATGAACATCGTTGCAGGTTTTAGTCTTAAATTTTTGACCGGTAATGTATTATATATATTTTTAGTTAGAACTTTTTCATTATTTATTTGTTTCGTTAATAATTGTGTGTAATTGCAAAAATACGCATATATACCCGAGAATGGCAACATAATTAAGATGACCTGAAGTCCTTCTTTTAGGAGGATAGTCCACCTCAAAAATGTTGACCTCCTTTATACGTTTTTTGTCATATTTTGTCCTTCTTTGTCTTCCTCAAGCAAAACTGTTTGAGATAACCATGTTTTTAGCCATCGCAGTATCATTAAATGAAAAATTCCGAATGCCATTTTCTTTTAGTTTTCATAATATGTCCTCCTCGAACAAAAATTTCCGAGATGTTATTTTTATATTTAGTGTCCTCCTTTAATAATTTCAAATTCTGGTCACCTTAGTATATTACATAAATTAATTTTCAGATAATGTATAAGAGTGATGCAATCAACATTTTCACAGAGGTGCATTCGGTATTTATCAATATTTGTTGAGCATGTAAAACAAAAGTTCATTGTAAGACGCAAGATTATAAGGCATAAATAAAATTATCAAAATTATAATTAATTTTAATTGTTGAAGACGCTAAGCTAAAAGTTAGCTCCTACCGTTAGCGTTTATGGAATAGCTAACGCTTGGAGGGGGCAAGTGTCGTTGCCGGCGGAGTTGACAGAAGCGGTGCAAAATGTCAGGCGCCGCACCGCCTCCTCTGGTGAGTCCGGCGACGGCCGGGGGGGCCGGCGTCGGCGCGGGCTCCGCCACTAACGCGTCCGACCATGTCGGACAGGTATGAACTTCCGGATACTGGCTCAGGATTTGCCTTCGTTGGCAACTTGAACGCTCCGTTTCTCTTCCATAGATCATAACCAGGCCGAGGCTTCAGGAGCTCGTCAGGGAGGTCGATCCGACCGAGCAGCTCGACGAGGAAGTCGAAGAGATACTATTGGTGATGGCGGACGACTTCATCGATAGTATCATGAACGCTGCGTGTTCGCTCGCCAAACACAGACACGTCTCCACTGTCGAAGTCAAAGACGTCCAGCTACATTTGGGTATATTATTTTTGCATGTCTTTCTGCCCATTTTCACAATTCCTTATCTGCGTTCAACCGAATATATGATATTTCAAAATCGACGAATTGTGAAAAAAGCTTCGTTAATCTATTTTTACAGAAACAGAAGATTATAAAAGCTCATAAACTAAATAAAATGCTTAGCTTAAAAAAGTTTTTTCTCGAGGTAATTGAATGGCTGCAGTCGGTATGTGAGCTATGGTACTCATCATTCCTTAGAGTATTTCACTCATGCGAAATTGTTAAAGTGCAGATTCATTGCCATAAAAATAAAACACGTGGAGTTGCTATGGAGATGATCAATCGACAACTGGCTACCTTTCAGCTTTTCCGTGTGCTACATCTTTACATTTTCCAGATCTGGCTGACGGAATCCCTTTATAGTTTAGACAAAAGTGTTTTTACCAGAAATACTTCCATCCACAACTTGGGAATAATATTCGTACATACATATTTAATATGCAGATCGCTCAGCTTCGTTATGCAGAGCAAGTCACATTAACAATTTATTGACTATATGTGTTTTGTAGGATATGCTAGTTTACAGCAGAAATCGGCTAACTTTTTTACTCATTACTTCAAAACATATTTATTTATACCAACGTTACCCCATTGATTCGAAAGGTATAAAATAATTTATTATTTAAATTAGAAAGGTTTACTGAATCTATTTATACAGAGAATATAAATAAATGCAATAAAATCTATTAATATCGTCATTGTGAAACAGAAATTTACTTCAGATTTTTGGAGAAATGCTGTTGTTTCATTTTTGATATAATGACATCAAGATTTTGATGTCAGCAATTTGAATAATGTCTTCAAAATCCAATCGATAAAAATTAAATGAGTCATTAAACCTTCACTGACGCGTAATTAATATCTGAACCGCCTTAGTAATGTTTGTCTGCATTTATAACTGCGTAAAATAATGTAAATAACGATTAAAAATATAATAATATGATATAATATTATTATGGCAAATATAAGTAATAATTTATTCTTTAATTTGGTATATGTATTTTTCTATTATTTAAAAGAAATAAAAAAATTCTTAAACTTATATTTCTACTAGCAAAATTTATCTGAGAGGCGCTAGTAAAATTATATACAGATCTAAAATGTCTATGAAACTATTTGACAGTTGCGAAACGTCCGTTTTCTGTTCATGTTTTGTTCAAACGCATACCTAACCTAGTGAAAGTTCTAAGACTAATTATAGTTTTAGAACTTTCATTAGGTCAAGTCCAAAATACAATGTAAACCAACTCATCTCTAATAAATAAGCTGAAGAAGTACAGACATTGCATCTCGCATATTGTTTCATATTTTGACTGCTCTTTGATATTACACTATCTTTTAAAAATATAATAGCTATCATTACCAATATTACTAAGACTTCTGATATGAGAGTATCGGTCAAAGTATATTCAAATCGAATTTTGTCCAATAGGAGGGCACAAAAACAGTTAACCCTTCTCAGAAGTTAATAATTCACTTCAGAAGCAATAAAATCGTGTCAGCGCCGTCGCAGTGTAACAAGCATTCCTACTGACCCTTCAGACCTTGTAGACCAAAGCTGATAATTTACGTGGAAGTTCTTGCAAAAAAAATGAAGGATTTTGAATGCTGATTTTTAAATGTAATATTTTATTTTTAGAACGCAACTGGAACATGTGGATACCTGGCTTCGGAACAGACGAACTGCGGCCTTACAAGAGGGCCACCGTAACGGAAGCCCACAGACAAAGGATGGCGCTCATTAGAAAGACTTTGAAAAAGTATTAAATCGAAACGAGCAAATTTGTATTTCCTTCAAAACGACGTTGAGTTTCAACCGATCATTTACAGACGTTCAGTTTACTCGTGTACATAGTAAAAATATCGTTGAATCGGCGAACTCTTGTCTAGGTTTTCTACACAACGTGAAAACCTTAGTGAAATGTATTTATATTTTTTTATGCAGTTTATATGTATATGTCATTCCTCGTTTGAAATATAATGTATAAATTAAACATATCTTCTTATTCTAACGAGTTGAACAAAAACAAAACAATCGGATACAAAACGTTTTTATTTATACTATCAGAACGTAGTTTTACAGTTCCTCCTTTGGAATGATTTCTAAAAGTTCCACTTCGAACGTTAAAGTGGCGCCTCCCGGTATCTTCGGTGGAGCTCCTCCGTCGCCGTAACCTAGCTCTGGCGGAATGATTAATTTCCTTAGCTCTCCTTCGCACATTCCCATTATTCCCTTATCCCAACCTTTGATCACTTGACCTTTGCCTAAGGTGAACATGAAAGGCTGATTCCTTCCTACCGAACTATCGAATTCCGTGCCGTCTGCGAGTTTACCCTGAAACAATATAGAATGTAAAATAATTAGATAAAACTTTTATAGGTTAGAATGATAAGAACAATTACCGTATAGTGCATGGCCAGCTTATCTCCGGGGCGAGCTTTTCTCGTACATTCTGCTGCTTTTCTTTTGACGCCAATTTGCAATTGAGGAGTAGCCAGAGTCAAGTAGATTACCGAAAGAAACACAGCTAATACGATGCACCACTTGCCGGCCGCCATTGTTGATCGATTCTTCACTCCAAGTGACAACTACAACTGTCATATTATTCTTTGGCCATAATTTATTTTATAATTTAAGAAATACATTAACTAAATAATAAATAATTTATTTTATATATTCATATTTGCGGAGAGCATAATAATATTTGTAATTTTATTTATTCCTTTCGGAGTAGTCAAATAAGTTTAATTGCTTTTTTTACTTTTACCAGGGTGAAAAAGTACAATATATAAGTCTAGCATTGGCATAGTTAGGGCTAATTTACACGCTGCCAATTGCTGGCATGCCAGCTGGAAGTTGACTGGAGGGTCACTGGTACGCGGCGACTGGTATTCCAAACCACTGGCGCCTTAAGGCTGATTTACACGGTGCTAGTCGGCGCGCCAGTCGAGGTTGCTAGTCACTGGATGCCAGCGACTAGCACTGTGTAAACGGATAGCTCTAGTCACTGGAGAAGCCAGTGCGCCACTGTAACACCAGTAGAATAAATATTTTTGTTTTACTGGCACGCCAGCTCCCTTTTCCACCACAATACTGTACTGGCGCAAGGTGAGTAGCGCTTTTTTGCAACAATAATTCTTTCAGTTGCTGGCACCGTGTAAACGGTAAGGCGCCAGTGGGCTGGAATGCCAGTCGTCGCGCGCCAGTGACTCGCTAGTCAACTTCCAGCTGGCATGTAAGCAACTGGCTGCGTGTAAATCAGCCCTTATAATATGAATTATAATAAAAAAATATACGCAAGTATCCGATACTCGAGTTGTCAGGTATCGGATACTTGCGTTTCGTTGTTTACGAAGGGCCCAAGGCTGTTCGTACAAAAGCAAAGTAAATATTCCATACTCGATGACTCGAGTATCGTAGCGACTTAGATGATACTAAGAATTACAGTTTGGTTATCAATCCTTATAATATGAATTTTAATAAAGAAAATATACGCTAGTATCTGATATTCGAGTCGTCGGCTATCGGATACTTGCGTTGCGTTATCCGCTCGTCTTACGGATAAATTTTGATAAAATGAAAGCTAGGCGAATGATTTTTGTAATTTTCAACTTCTTTTATTTTCTATAATTTTATAAATTCACAATTTTTTGTTTGTTCTCTATTTATTTTAGGCTCCTTACACACATATTCGTAAAATTAATGTTGTCTTTAAAAAATAGGTTTAATTTAATTTTTACTTTATAAAATTTCACATAAAAGCGTATACTACAGCTTATTTCTTCTTTACTAAAATAATCTCTCTTGGTTATTTTTCTCAAGTCACGACCGTTCAGCTATCTGGCAGCACCGCGTCGGCTTTTGACAGATGGTGCGGCGATGTCGGGCGCGGGCGTGAAGGCGGGCCCGTCGGCGGCCAACGTCTGTTGCTCGCGGTGCGTTCGAGCTCTCAAGTGGCTACCGGTGCTCTTCATTCTCACCATCGTCGTCTGGTCCTACTATGCCTATGTGGTGCAGCTATGCTTTCGTAAGTGTTCGCTCATCCTCGACGCCCGAAAGACGCCTAGCTCACTTCGTTTCTGATTTTAGTCACAGTGGAGAGCAATTTCGAGAAAGCCATCTACTTGGTGTTCTACCACTTGCTGTTTGCGATGTTCTGTTGGTCGTACTGGCAAACGGTGTTCACGGACATAGGTCGCGTTCCAGCCAAGGTTCTCACCACTAACATAACCCTAACTAGAATTAATCCTAATCCAACTTGTTCGATTTCACAGTTTAAAATACCCGAGAGCGAAGTCGAGAAGCTCTTGTCTGCCGAAAATGAAGAAGCGCAAAGAAGACTTTTGGAAATATTTGCACAAGACCTGCCCGTTTATAATAGGTATGTAATTTGTTTAATACAAATAATAGTACATTATTATGTTATATATGATTTTAATTGAATTTAAGGACAATATCCGGAGCTATCAGATACTGCGATCGATGCGTGCATATCAAGCCGGACAGGACGCATCATTGCAGCGTATGCGGCACGTGTGTCTTAAAAATGGATCATCATTGTCCTTGGGTCAACAACTGTGTCTCTTTTTACAATTACAAATTCTTCATCTTATTTCTCGGTTATGCGCTTCTGTATTGCCTTTATATAGCGTTAACCAATCTACAATACTTCATTAGATTTTGGAAGGTTTGTAATAAGTTATCTTATAAATTTTGATATTTTTAGACTATATTCAGGTACAATATACACATTATATGAGTCATTCGAAAGCAAAGGCTATATATGTAGATTAAATAAAATTTTCTAAGAATAACCAATGGGTAAAGATATTAGTGTAAGATTATTTATTAATATTTTCCTTAACTAGTGATAATTAAAATTAAAATAGTCATTCAAAAACTATTTCATGCCATTGTCATACTAACGGAGCAACAAGTTCACAAATTAAATTACTTTTTCGAGCATCATAACGCTAACAATAATTTTTGTTAACATTTATTTTATTTAATGACAAACATCGATGTATCGTTGTTTAGCACCTAAAATGTTAAATTATAAAGTAAACAAGCGAAACCTTCAGCAATGTGTGCACTCCAAAAAGCAACTCAGGACACACTGAATGGGCAGTGGGAGAAGTTCCAGATGTAGGTCAAGTGCAAGAAGTGGGAGTAAGCCAATAACCCATGTGTTTGCACATCACTATTTTTCAAAAGTTGTTCAAAAAATTGAATATACAACAGAAAAATATAAAAAAATTTTTAGAACATTACTGCAAAAAACACGTTTTTTAGGACAATTTAAATGAGCAATATATAAAATAATTGTTCCGTATAACAAATTATTTGTGCATTACTGTTGAACAGATTAGGTGCGAGCGAGCGATAACAAGCGAGTATTGGTCAGAACAGTGAACACCCCATGAATTACTCTGCAACGAATCCTTTTCCAAAGACGAAAATTTTAAGATTTACCTTAAATAAATACACAAAGAATTTATATTTATTTTCAACTTTTTAATAACTTCAAAACAAAATATTTTTAATAACTTCAAAAATCTTTATAAATAAAACCATTTAATTGTTAAAAAGACCATTTATATTTTCGAACTTTGTAGATGTTAAACAAAAAAAATAGATTTTTGATCATGAAATAATGTTTTGTGGTTTATTATTTTCTATTTCTCTATGATTTGTGATAAATATGTTTTTAAACCTAGTAGAATTTATATATACTACGTATAGTCCTTAACATATTACAAAAAAATGACTAAAATAACAACAAAAATACGAAATTTATACTTTATTCAAATGTCATTTAAATTGCTTTCAAGTGGTTTACAGACAGTATGGCGAAGTTCTCCGATCACAAAGGGTTAAACAGAACTTACCTTTAGACTTACCAATTTTTGATTCGAAAAATATGCATTTTTAATCAAAATGGCGAATAAGCACTTTTGCTCTTGACCGACTGTTTAATGGCATATATATATATTTTCTCGAAATTTTATTGTATAGTTTTCAAATATATATAATCAATGCAAAATTTCAACGTAGTTTCGAGATATTTAGTTATTTCTAAATTGACTTGTATCAATGACTAAAATGTTAAAAACTAATTTTATTTTTGATGTACACTATTTTCAATTATTGTAGAGAAATCTATAGATATTCTAAAATTAAAGACATTTAATTTTTAAATAGACTGACAGTAAAGACTAATAGTAAAGGAATATTTGGAATAGACTATTGTATAAAATTCGGCAACAATATGTTAATATTGTATATTTTATTTTATAATCAACATTATGTAAATTTAAACGCTTATTTGATGATTTTAAGTAATATGCTATTTTGTAATTAATTTTAGGGAGATCTTCAAGGAATGGGACGATTTCACATTCTATTCCTATTTTTTGTATCATTGATGTTTGCCATTAGTTTGGTATCATTTTTTGGATACCACTGCTATTTGGTTATGCAGAATAGATCAACTTTAGGTTTGTATATTGATTATTTTGAGTTTTATTTATATATTAATCTGATCTTTTATTAATATTTTATTACAGAGGCATTCAGGGCGCCTATATTTAGATCCGGATTAGACAAGAATGGATTTTCATTGGGTCGATATAATAATTTTCAAGAAGTATTCGGCGACAATCGAAAAACTTGGCTATTGCCCATCTTTACTAGGTAAGTGATTCTTTACAAAACGCCATATACCATAAACACTCACAAGTATATTCGGAATTATTAAACTAACATATTACATTAAAAAAATAATATAGTGCTGGATAGTAGTTATCTTCGATACGAAAACTTTCTATTAACATATTTTATTTTCATAGTTATTTAATTTAGTTTTAATTATTATTATATATACACACATGAGTTATCGTTTATATTTATATATGTTTAAAAATGCCTGTGAATTGTTCTCATTTATTATGAAAAGCATGAAATAACAGTCGTATAAATGGACTGGATAAATTTTTGTATAGCAACGGGGACGGTTGCGAATTCCCCGTGAGCGGAGTGCATCAACTGCGAAGGCTGACTCATATTAACGCTCCGGCATCAATCGTCGTTCAAGGAGGTTACGATTCAATGGGCACCACCCGATCAAGGTCAGACATCTGATGAAAAATGTCCATTATGTATAATTATTGCGGTGAGAATAGAAGTGCCGTTCTCGACGTGCGCACACTTGTGTTTCTGTTCAAAATAGTATGTGATAAGTATTTGTTTTCGTCAATTCCGATAGCTCAAATAAAAGGTCCATTGAATAGATTTTACATTTTTCATGTTAAATATATAAAAGAATGTTGATTCATAACTTGACATAATAATCTGCCTTAAAGTCGATGACTCATGAATAGATAGCGAGACTAAACGATAACAAATAATTGTTTGACTTACATGAAAATAGAGATAATGAGAATTGTTTATGTAATGCTGTTACCCAAGATATAGATGATACGTTCAGTTATGTTAATAATATTTTTTGCCATAAAACGTTATACTAAAGATAGCTTTGTTTGTAACATTTTAAGTATGTGTAATGAACGGAATTCATGGAATGAGATAATTTTCCATGCATTACAAATAGTATTATCTACAACCACGCCCTGAATCCACAGTGCTAAAAAAATATCAAATTTTTAAATGTAAGATATGTTTTAAAGGCCATAGCAACATAAAATGTCACAGCAGCCTTTGAAAAAAAAATACAATTTATCCATTATTCTGTGAAATGTATACGTCAAATGAAAACCTTAATTTATTGAAGAAGAGACCATAATTTTTCGGAACTTTCTAGTCCACACATACACTCGCTGGAGTGACATACATGCATCACAATACTGAACTTCGTCAATGAATTACAATGGATTTCATCTCTTCACTACTCAAAACACGAACATCAGAGAGCTGCTCCACTTTGATTAATTATGCAAGAGTGGCGGCTATTTCAAGCTACTATTGATTTACTCTTCAAACTACATGTAACACTGCTGCCAATTTACATGGCAATAGAGCAGTGTTTTGAATTTTAATTGCACTTGTAAGGTTTTCATTTAGCTCACCATAAGCTTAAAGCTCATTTTTTATTTTTTTGAGTGACACGTCAGTGTAAAGCTTTGACTTTGTGTGTGTGTGTTGTTTTAGTACTGATAAATATTTCACCATATAATGACTTTGTGATCTGCTTTTTCAATATTCATGTTGCCTTAAAACGCTAACACAAAATGAACTTTTTTAATATACATAATTTAATATTACTTAAAAGCACAACTGTTTTTGTGCATTTTCTTAAAAAAAATACTGCTGCGTTCATTGCAATGGTTCTATGGCCTTTACTAATTCAACGCGAAAAATGTTTTCGACCATCGTGGCGCATTGGGGTAACCTGTTAGGCCACGATGGTCTTAATTTATTCTAAAAAAATATAATGTTAATTACATATTTGTATTTATTAGCACTGTGGATCTATGTCAACTCTTATTTCAAACACCTTTTTATTTTTTATATGAAAAGCTCAAAGATAGGATATAGCTTGATCCATAGAATTGAAGAAAAAATATTTAAAAATACAATATTAACCAATCTGTTTTTTTTTCTCTATAATAATACAAATATAGCTAAAACGTACCATTATTAAAAAAAATATTACTCTTTTGAACAGCTTAACATATGCATTGTGCTTGTTTTATTAAATACCAGTCTATTATCCTATTATTACACATACATAGATATAACCGGATAAAAGTGTCTTCATCTTAAAGCATTTGATTAAAGTTCTCACGTGTGAGCATTAGATGCATACTCGCTTATGTTTGATGCGCTTACAATAACGATGTATCAAAGACTGAGATTATTTAAGTAGATCGTTTTTTCATATACAATAGTTGCATGATTGCTTTAAATCATGTGCAGTTTAAAAGCACTTCCCGTATGGATAAAATTTCAGTGTTTTTCATTATTATTAATATTAATTTTTGTGATAGATTAAGCGTCCGTTTTTAATACTTTATATATTATACCGTTTTCTTATGATGCTTTTACTAATTAATATTGGCGAAAATGAATTAATATTGCCTAGATAAAGTGTAATTATTAATGTTATTAAATCGATAATATTTTAACGTGTAATTCTTTATACAACAATAATAATTTTATTAATTATAGTGTATGTTTTTAAGACTTTATATTTGTTATGATAAAAGAACAATTATTTGTAATCTCGATTAATATGATATTGCAGTGTATCATTTTTTAAGCTACGCTGTAGTTAATATTGGATATGTGCAATTAACGAATAGTACAAAAAGCAATAATTAAATTAATAGATATTCAAGATTTTTTATATAGGGTGGTCCACGAGTATTTGTCTATAAGTACAAAATATAGATTTTTTACTTGTTTATAGACAATTTATGTCGCATAAACATTACCATTTTTCACTCCAAAAGTACTTGCATATAAATTTATGCTGGTGTAATTTTTGGTTATCTTCTTCTGACTTTCCTAATATATTGTATAATTGTGATTGAATGGATATATAAGATCTTCTTGTTCATGATTTTGTCAAAACATCGAACTTTCTTGCTGATTGCAATCCGCATTAAGACGATTCCTAGACTATGTCATGATTGACAAAAAATAACTCAATTTAGATTTATATGAGTATGCCATTGCAAATTTAATGAAACACAAACTATTCCAAATTTTTGCTAAATTAATAAAAATCCATTATAATATTCATTTGAGTTTGACAGCATTTCCAAATGAGTCACAATATCTTCATGCACAGTACAAGTTATGAATCCAAAAAAGATATTGTCTCTGTCAATCATACAAAACCAAAGAATATTTTTTTTGAAATAATTCAATATACCTATCACTTTTCCTTGAAGATAAATACTCAAATCATTCATGAGAGCGAAAATTGTCAGTTAAGTAAGCCAGAATTTTAGCTACATACTATGTGTATACAGTATATACTTTCCCTTTTTGTCAGAAATACTTGAAATAAAGATTCTCAATTTATATTCTGTTTTAAAACAATGGATCATAGATTCAATGATTTTGATGTCTAGAGAACAAATTCTCAGAACGCTAAAAGTTGTCAATAGTTAAACTACTTTTGAACCACTCTGTATAAAGAATAGGTGCTTCCATATTTTGTCTCAATGTTCGTTTTTTTTATGTATGTTTAAGGTTAAAGCTATATTTTATTTATATATTTTTATAATGAAATTTTGTTATGTTTTAATAATATTTTTTTATATATTTATTATAACAAAATTTCATGCTTCGCCAATTTATTTTATATTCGTTTTGCTTAAATTTTTAGTAGCTTGTTTTTTCTGTTCTTAGCGGTTATCCAGATATTTTAGAGAATGAATCAACAAGCCTCTATCCAGCGAGAAATCTACCAATTCCACAGATTGTATAGTAAAATAACTATTGTAATAGATGAGTTTTATTCATTTTCGCAATACGTCAATGATCGAAAGCGGTACTTAATACATCGTTGTTAATCCATATATAGTGAAAAGACTTGCGTCTAGAACACCAATATAATATTTGACTGATACAATTATTGTCTTGTCTAATAAGTAGTTAGAGCAGTGTTAATAATTCAATAGTCACAAACGAACAAAATCACTACGGTTGTGTATTTAAAAGTAGTGTGTTTACCATTTTTTTTATTCGCCTTATCCATCGATGGTTTTAAAATACATTTGTGCTACTTTAAACAGTGCCGTTATTATATTAATAAACATTAATATATAATACAATAAATTTACAAATTTTTATACATATGTTTAGCAATAAATAGCCATATGTTATCATAAACTTTTTTAGTTTATCTTATAGACAAATAGACAGAGGGTGTAGGATGTTTTTTATGGCAAATAATGAACAAGTTCGTTACAATGTTATTTTTTTTATTATTTATACATTATCAGGCGTTTCACAAATTGTTACAAAATGAATAAATATATTTATGTAAGTTAGAAATATGGTAACATTTATAATTTATTTTTTATACATTTTTTAATTTCTATTCAACGCATTTTTGTTTATTTTCGTGTAACTTATTCTTCGGTTTATTCCATTGTGTTAAATATTATTTTACGTTAAGTGTACAAAAATCATTGCATTATATTATATACATATATATAGCTTGCACAAAGTGTTGTGAATTTGTGCCGACTGATGTAAGAGATTAGGAATTATTGCATACATAATAATATGTCAGTACTTTTCAAGTTTAATATTATATAATTTAATTTAATGCACATTTACACTTATAAAAAGAAACGATTATAAGAATATAAAATTAATTTTTATCTGAAAACATGTTTTAATTGACCCTCGCATTTTATCCGCTATTCCAAAATTACACACTCAAGCTTGATCATCATAGATGTTATTATTTTAAATAGAAAATGTTGTAATTGCGTCGTAAGAGCAAAATGTTTTACTTATTATTTTTGGTTATTCTTTATTTAAAAGCAATAAAACTACTATCCATCACATAATACACTTTTGATTTACTTTGTACCACAGGCATTTTGTCGCTTTTTCTAATATACTTGTCGGTTCATATGTAAACGTTATTTCAATGTAACAATAAGTATTGTATAATAGAAATTATTGTTACCGAATACTAAATGCTTTAGGTTTTGTATTGTCGACTAATATAGAATTCCCGATCTATATATTTTAATTACTGTCAATTTTCATCAATTAATCTTTTTTACATTCTTTACTTCTGCTTTAAATTAAATTAGCGTTTTAAGTTTTAAAGGCACAAAGCTTAAATTTTTGATCATAAATAATTGAATGCTGGAAATAAATTAATTATTAGTTAAATAAAAAAACATGATTTTTATACATATGATATTTAAATTAGATATAAAAACACGTCTATGGCAATTAGTGCCTATAATTACTTCCAGTATTCAATTCATTATAATATACGAAGACTCCAAAGCAAGAATATGTTAACTAACATAAACGTAGTCTAGAGATATTTATAAATGTGCAGATTATCCTGTAATTCATAAAAAAATAGGTGGATATAAAATTTAATGTATTTTCATCTTTAATATACCTATTACTTAAATTTTTGATATAAAACTTCAACTGAAACATTTCAAAATATTATGTTTAATGATACGTAAAGGCATTTAAATTAATATCAAATAGTTAACTGCGGTTTTATAAAAGGCATATATGACATAAGCTAAAATGTTTTTATCATTGTTTTTTGATAAAATAAATTAATTACCTAATTCTTTTACAGATTCATGAAACAGATTATTTTTTATCCTATAACTAACATACAACACCAAATGTTGAAACACATATGGCAAGAACAATTTAATATATGCCGTATATGGAATATTTGGCTCCTAGAGAAAGTACAATTAGTTACTTAGCCGTTTTCATTGAAAAGAACAAATTAAACTTAGTGTTGTATATTTACTATTTTTTGCAATATATGTCGGTTAACATTTTTTTGCCTTGGAGTCTTCATATATGTAATATATATTTTTGATTCCGTATTTATATAGTAATGTTGTTCAAAAATTAACCAAACATTATTCAGAAAAGGGCTAATTATATTCTCGCCCCAAAATATCCCTGACGAATCTGGGCAATACTATTAAAAAAATCTGGAGTGAGCCACAGTTTTGTGAATTATTTCAACGAAATCAGCTTTCTCTGTGTTTCTGGATTTATTCTGTTTGAGTTCTTAACGCAAATTCTTCGCTCAATGAGGCTTGAAACACATTTGCGTTGAACAGGATACAAATGCAACTATCACGATTGCTCGGCGACGACTGAAGGTTTGCACAGACGTGAAAATATTATTTTTTATTAAATCTTGTACAAATGAGTGTGAGTTTAATGAGAACCTCAATATATTTTATGTCTTGTAATCTATTGAACAAAAAATTTACAAAAAGACAGTTTTTCACTTAAAGCGCTTAACCTTTTGAGTAGTGACTTAATTTATACACATTTGTTAATATATACCTAAGAGTGAGCTAATTTTACGCATTCATAGTAAATTAAAGAAAAATATCAGTGATTCACGGCGTTTTATTGCTTTGATTTATTTTACTACTAGCTGCGCACAGTGAGATACATTCCCTTTCGCTCGCTCGCGTGTTAAGTGACATGAGTGAGTGAGAAGAAGTGGGCTTGCAGAACGCATGTAATGCATGCTCTTATCTCTCACTCACTCTCGTCATTTAACATGCGAGTGAGCGAAAGGGAATGTATTTCACCGTATGCGCCTGATTAGTACGTTTTAATAATTTATTTTAACACTTCTATTATTAAATTTTATTAATTCATTTTTTTTTTAATTTTAAATTAATTCAGAGGCTCTTAATATTTTTTTATAAAATTAATATAAAACATTTTTTGTTATGTTCATTTATTTCGTACTCTTTAATTTATTGGTATTATTTTATATAGTAATCATATACATTAAATCGAATTAGAAATGAATTATATAAATATCAGTTATATATGTAAATATATAACTATCTATGGTACCTTAAAACAGTAGTATATGTACAGCGATACCGCTCAAAAGGTTAAAAAGTGAATGAATAACTAAAAAATTGCACCACCTGCTGCAACTTTTCGTCGGATCCGAACCTCTTTTTCAAATTTTTTTAAATCACTGAAAACGAAGATAACCGTTGGACGGACAGTATGGAGCATTGTCATGTTTCGATAAAACACCTGTTCTTGGAAATCTGCGTCGTTTTAATTTGATTACAGGACGAAGATGTTTCTTGAGATATGAGTATGTCCTACTGATAAGCATGTTCTTGATGCTCCAAAATTACCACTCATTCATCGCAAAATGGAAGCAGAAGGTTGTGTGCGGAATCTCTTCTTTAAAGTGCTCTAATAGTGCCTGAGTCATCAAATTCACTATGTGGACTATTACTCGTCAATTTGCCTTCAATCACGCTATTTCGGAACTTTCTAGTCCACTCGTACACTTGCTTGATTGACAGACATGCATCACCGTACTGAACTAAATTATTAACTGTTAAGCTATTGCTGTGCATTTGAGTTGCATGCATAGATTCCTACTGCCACCTGTTAGCCACTATAAACAATAGTAACACTGCTGCCAATTTAGCTACAATAGAGCAAGTACTATGAATTTTTAACTATATTAGTTTACCATAGTTCCAATTGATAATAATTTTACTGTATCATATCTAATATTTGATCAAGTTGTAGTCTATTATAAATTCATAAATTGTTAGTAAGTATGGGAGTTTTGCTTATGAATTTTCTTGATAACTTGTAACGAATTCCGAAACCATTGGCAGCATGGGAGACGGCGTGAATTATCCGCAGCGCCACATAGAAGAGGACGCCGAGCTGCTGCTCGACACCGACAACTGGTCCGACACTCCGCCTTTCTCCACTGCGTCCACCTCGCTGCTTTACGAACAGTGAACGTTGAAGTTGTGTGAATAGTTTATAAATTTTATACGTAAGTAAGGACGTGTCGAACGGTGCTCCGCATCTAGTCATATAGATAGCAGCAGAGTTTTACCATTCCTATAGCCTGTTAGTTATTAATTTTCGTGTTACATTTAAATCGATCATGCACAACTGCTTTGATTTGGTGTTGAACAAAATATGCAACGATCTTCCATTTGTGTACTTGTTGTTGGATCACATTTTTATGCACTTTGATGATTTTTATTACACAGTATCAACTAAGTATGTACATTTTTAATATTATATTACTATAACACAACGAAGGTTTCAAATTGATTTAATTACCTAGGCTCTATACTTAAATAGTGCATTTTGCCTAATGTTCCTTTTACTTTTAAGTAACTAGATTTCATCATGAATTTTATATTTTAAATTATATGAGGCTGTGTGAGCTTTTAATCTATTGTATATGTTAGTAATTAGTACAACATTTTTATTCCACACCTGTGAACTCGTGTTAATACATATAAAATGACAATTGATTTCAATATATATTAACAAACAGCAGATAAAATTGAGGTGGGGCATAAAGGTGTTTTACCTATTATATAATTCTTTTCGATCCTTTTCTTAGCTATATAGTTTTTCTAAATGTGCAATGATTGTTGTCGATAGAGTGGTAATATGGACCAGATAAGTATTGCAATGATTTACTATTGTGATAATTGATGTGTATTAATATGGATAAAGTATATCGATATCAATTTATTATTTACATTATTCGCAAATATCATTCTTAACAAATATAATATTTGGAATATTGAAATATGTAGTTTTATAACCAAGTGTGATGTTATATTTTTAATATTAATTTTACATGAAAAACTATATGAATACTGGAAATAAAATATGTGCCAAGTGCCATATATGTTTTAATTTATTTGTAATAATTTGTAACACAGTTTTATTCAAATTTAGTTATAATATATAATTAAAAAATGGTTTCATTATAAAAGCGACAAGTGCCAAGGTTTCGCTGATCATGAAGATATAATATTAAAAAATTCGTGGCACTTATTTTGTTTCTAATATTCATATGAATAATACAAATAAGGCAATATGAAGACCATAAAAATGCTAAAATTAGTTTTTAGATCAACCAGTAGAATTTAAACAATTTTATAAAAATCTATTTACATGAACAAAAGGATAAATTTACATATTGACTGAAGTTGTTATTGACATTCAATCTTTAGAAACGTTTTTGATTTATATTTTTTTATATTTTCGTGCCAAAAAGGTGGTTTATATTCCTATTGTTAAAATGAATAGTGACAAAGAATAGATTTTAAAATTTGCAGTAAATATTTTAGTCAATATCATATATCAAATTCGGACTCTTAATAAACATTCCAGATGAATTTGTTGAGAATATATAAATACAACAAATTTCCGCATTTAAAAAGAGATAAGAATGTATGACAGTTGGATTTATATTTAGTTACTTATGTAATGTATTTATTTTTTTATGTATATTGTTAAAATAATCATTAATTGTTTAAATATAAATAGATAATTACAGAGTGCCGCTATCTTCCTTTAAAATATTGTAGCTTTGTATCTTATTTGCCATTGAAATAATAAATATTATGACGTATACAAATATAAATTGATTATATATTTTTAAGATTAATAAAAATGTGTAAGACTTCTCTTGGTATATTTATTTCTAAGAAATGATAAAAAGAATCTTATTTAATCACTTTATTATAAAAAATAATAATAATTGAACAATCGTTAGAGTATTGTAAATAAAAATACTGAATGTAAAGAACAGGAACATAATTAAATTTTACTTGACAAGATTAATTCTTTGAAATTATCGGCCTTATTACTAGCTGAGGTATATAATTTTTTGAAGAGCGCTACGAGATTAGCTTCCTTTTCCATTTGTATAGCAATTTTATGAGCGCGCATAGTTATCTCTTTGCTGATTCCGGCTAAACGAGCAGCGTTAAAACCGTACGACTTGGGACAAGCTCCGTCGGCCAATTTGTACAAGAACGTGACCGTTTCCTGAGTTACTGAATCTCCATTGTCGGCTTCAGACTCCTCCGTTTCAACCATACATGCCTAAATAAATAAAAAACAATTTTTAAAGTTTGTATCGCTAAACTCTCAAATGTTAATACAACATTGATAGCTGTATTATATTGCTGAAGAATTTGAATTCTCACATGGATTTCAAAGGCAAATTGAGAGCGATAAATAAAATTCGTCACACTACTAATAAACCTTGAACAAGTCGAAAAATGTATTTAGCGACCGTTTGACACCAAAAGGAGATAGCAATGTTTTTCAGAACCACTTTAAATGTTTTAAAAATATAGAAAGCACGAGTTTATTAATTTAAATTCTGATTAGTCACATGTTTCTGAGTGCATTCGAAACCCCTTCCCTTCAGAACATTCTTATTGATTTTTAAGATTGGTATTTAAATATGAATGGTTCTCTTATGGTAAATTCTATGTCATGAATACAAAAGCTAGTTAATTCATAAAGATGAAATAATGTGTATACCATATGAGCTAATGAGACGTTGGTATTTTTTTTAAAGTCTTCGACCAATGTGTGGTAATGAGTCGAAAACATTGTTCTACATCCTCGGCCGCTTAATTCGTCAACTACAGCGGCAGCTATGGCTGTGCCGTCATATGTTGAAGTACCTCTACCTAAAATTTAATATTGTACAAATTAAGTATAAATCCATTGATTCAAATCAAATACTTAACTTACCTAATTCGTCGAGTAATACCAATGAATGAATAGTTGTATGTTTTAAAATCGCCGCAGTTTCACTCAATTCAACAAGGAAAGTCGATTGACCTGCCATTATATCATCGTGTGCACCGAGTCGAGTAAATATCCTATCAACGATTGTCAAGGAACATTCGGATGCTGGTATATGACAACCCTATAATTAAATATTGAATTATAATTATATTATATATAAGTGTTGCCTTCTAAAACCATACAACTTACAATCTGTGCCATGATAGTCAAAAGTCCAAGTTGTCGCATCAGAGTAGATTTTCCGCCCATATTCGGACCGGTCAACAGAATCAAAGAAGAATCGCCAGTTTCGTTCAGATTGGTATCGTTCGGAATGAAATCCACTGAGCATGGAACACAGGGATGCTTTCCGTCTTTGATGCTTATGAACGGCTAAATAAAAAAGTATTAGTATTAAATATAAAATATAAAACATTCTATCAAATGATTTACCTTTCTTGTGTCGCTGATTACGTCAAAAACGGGTATGCAAACGTCTCCAGAAAGCAGTCTCGAATATTCCGATAACGATATCAATACGTCCAACATTGCAATGCTATTTACGGCTCTTTGCCATTGGTTGTACGATTGACTGAACTTTTCGAAAATCCTACGGCTTAAATCTTTCAACACGTCACGTTTCTGATCTTCAGCTGCTATCATACGAGCCAAGAGCTCCTACGGATTATAAAATTATGATTAGAAATTAATCAATACGAAGCAAGTCAAACGTCTGTCAAACCTTGGTCTCTGATGTACTAAATCTTTTATATCCTTTTCTTGTTCCTTCTAAAGAATATCCGTGTCCTGCTCGCCCAGCTTTACTTTCAGGTACTTCGAGTTGGAACCGTTTCTTATCACTACCAAAATACGTAACCTATTTCATTTAAAAAAATAATTAAAACATATGAAATGTCTGTAATGTGAATCAATTATACAGGTGATTTGTAAATCACTTTACTATTTAAAAAAGTAGTACTAAGCATTTTAAAATATAGAACAAAATATTTCTATTAATGCCTTTTATTCGTTGCTTCCATGCCAAACATGCTGCGCTTTCATTTTTTAATATGCAATTCATATTAGTGTAAAAGACTTTCCTACTAAATATCATTTTTTAAATAGTAAAGCTATTTGTGTACCATCTTGTATTAAAACAAACCCGGCAGTTGAAGTGTTTCTCTTGAGTTTTCAAATAATCTTGAAGCTCTTCGTTGATTTCAGCGATATCTTTTAATGCATGATCATATTCAGAATCAACGCCCTTTTCAGGAAGAATAATTCCTTCTTTTTCAGCCAATTTATGATCAAAGGCGCCCTATTTAAATACAAGTCATTAAAAAGAAAATATTATGTAATTATTTCATATAAATACCTTGAAAAACTGCAGTGTTTCAGTATAATCTGGATATAATCCATTAGGTGCTACTCCGGTGATTCTATTGATCAAAGCTGAGTCGCATTCATCAAACTGACTAACAGCATTTCGAGCAGCTTGGAAACCATTCAACAGCGATATAAAATCTAAAACTTTCCGTTTAGAATACGCTTTATCTTCGTATAAAATGGCTCTGCTATCAGGATGATTCTTAGACCGATTCAAGTTTCCGAGTGAATGTATTCTATAATTCATATTATAATAAAATGTATAATGATTTTGAAATATATATTTAAATACATTAAATACAAGTAAGTACTTTGCTAAGAATCTCTCCATATCTGGTAAGGTGTTAAGAATAGATCTCACATCTTGAACTATATGTTGATTGTTGAGTAGGAATGTTATAGCAACTTGACGTTCTTTTATGGTGTCAACGTTACAAGAAGGCGAGCATACCCATTGATGTAGTAAACTGAAATTGCAAAATTATTAAAAAAAATCAGTAAGTGTCATTAAATGAGGATTTTAATTACCGTTTTCCCATTGGAGTGACGCAATGATCCAGCTTCGATAGCAAAGATAGATCTTCTCCTACTATCTTCAAGTTCATAATTGTCGAAGCATCTAAAACCATATTACTCGGCAAGTCTGATTTGGTATTGTTTATTTTTGGTAACGTTTTACTTTCGGGCGGTTGGTAAATGTCAAATTGAGACATTTCCATAATCTGGATGTCTAGAAGAGAATCTTTTAGGTACCAGATACAAGCTCCGAGTGCTTTTATAGCTAGATCGCAATTATTAGCTGGCGTTAAACCGAGAGAATCGGCTGAAATAAATATTTATATAAATTATTTAACAAGTAATAGAACACAATATTCCACAAATTAACTGATCAATTATTTTTCCATAACACTTTTTATGATTAGGTATGTTTCTAATAAAACTAGCTAAGAATCTGAAATCCAGAATGGAAAAACAGGAAGAAAATAATTTCGTGATAAATATAAACTAATACACCACTACATTACCTTCACTCAACATTGGTTTAAAACCCTCAGGCCAATTGACGCCAGATTCTTTATGGTAATAGTTTTCTGCCATCGATTTTAAGGTCTGCGCAGCAGACCAAAATTGCTTTACCGGAGTTAAGAATTCTTTACGTGCCGACATACACGCCACTCTCAATACCTTATTCATTCTTTCTGTGATCATGTTGCGCTCAAGCAAAACCTATTAAAAAAATACTTTTATATAAAAGTTAAAAATACAATACAACAAATTAAGATTTTTATGTATACCAAAGACGGCGGATAATGCGCCAGAGTTGTAAGCAATTTAGAAGAATGCCTATCGTCATCAAATTGACCGATATGAAACACTCCAATGGATGTGTCGATGAAGCATATTCCATACTTGCTACAACCTGCTCCTAAATCCTATAAAAATGTTATTATTTTAAAGTATATTTATTGAAATCATATACTATTTTACTAACCGATTCTGAAATGGCAAGCATATAATTTAAATTTGCTCCGGTCGGTCCATTATCTTGAAGTCCGCATACTTCCGTGCCTTTGCAAGTAATTTGGCAAATCTCTCTTCGTACGGCTTTTTCTTTGGTCAATAATCCCACTAAAAATGAAATACATACACAAATTAAAATAATAGGAAATTAATTTTAAATAAATATAACTTTTTGTCTGTACTTTTTTTGATTCTCTCCTGCATCATTTCAGGTGTCTCTGTTTGTTCTACACGTGCAACTTTATATCCTTTTTGCACTAAGAGGCTAGCCATTCTTGCATAAGCAGTCTCAGGGAATCCTGAGTGAGCATAATCTCCCTAAAATATATAAAAATTATATGTAAAAAGGTGGGTTGACTACGGGTGTCACTCTCAACGGTCCTTTTCAGTCTAAGCAGCGTTTCTCAAAAAATAAATTTAGTGAAAGACAAGAGTTTTAAAAAGTGCCATTGGTGAACTATTATCACAATAAAGTTTGATTTTATATAACAGTGTTGCGATTTTTATAGCAGATCTTTATATCTACGTGTTTTACGGTAAATAGTGAATAAAAATAATAATTGAAATCCAATGTAAATAGAGGGCGCTAGAAATATTTTAACAAATATATGCGCGAAAATCGCCAGCTTTTATGTAATAGACCCACAGATTAAGTGTGTAAAATAAATTTAATTTTGACCTCACTATTCACCAGCCAGTTTTAAAAAGTAAACAGCTGTGCAAAACCACATTAAATTATAATTTTACTGTCCATGGGTTCAAAATAAGCTTTGTAAACAATTTGTTGTATTCGGAAAGTAAATAACAAATGTGATTTGTTCACGAGTTATGAATTGTTAACACTATCCTTCCTACAAGCGTGAAACCAGAATGAGTAATTTCCTCGTCTATGTTGATAGGATCTTGCAGCAAAGGTTATATGGACTAAAAGGTGGATAGTTTAAGAAATTGGATTCAACAAATGTAGAAATGAGTTGTAGCTTAATTTTACCTGATGGACATTTTACCATTTGGGAAACGCTGGCTTAGAGCCATATTATTACAATATAATATTACATACTTTCATGTACGTAAATCCAAGCTCTGTAACACCGACAGAAGCATCCATGTGGAAGAGTTCGTAAAACTTGCCAACTTTGAAGAACAACACGCAGTCATAGTGAGCCGATTTAATTTCCCACCATTGTTTGTGAGCCTGAAATTTAATAATAAAGTTGAACAATGGACATAATGAATTATAATGCATAATTCCATCTTTGCCGGTTTGTTTTAAATTCTGAATTACTAAAATAAATTACTAAATGCGGAGGAAAAAAAAACTTGCCTAATGAGTCACATGCTATCGACATCTCTTGAGGTTTGCTCAAATAAATTTATAAATTTGTAAATTTATAAAAATTAAATAATTTCAAAGAATTAAAGGTGTTTACAATTCTCGCCACCGCAGCGCTGCCGTCGATTTATAATAGAATTATACGAGCAAATCTCCATCTTTTGTATGGCAGAACGTTTTTAACAATTTACACAGAATGTTCAACACATACTCTTAACTTATATGAATTGAACTTTTTTTAGATATAAATTAACATGTTCGTTATCTGTTATGAAGAAACAGGATAAGTTAATGTATAAAAAAACAATCATTAATTCATTATAATCAATGCGGCACACGGATGTTGTATGAAAATTTTTTGAACGCAGCAAAGGGTTCAAGTACTTTTATTTTTCTACTTAATCAAATTGTTTTTGGACATTTATACAATACCGGAGTTTGATCTTTTCTAAAATCAGCTGGTATATAAAGGGTTTTCGGATCATAATCTGGATGATCGGTTTTCCTTCTCTCGGCGTCTCTGATATTTTCAGGCTTCAACCAATCCAGCCGGCAATGGAGCCAATTGCCGTCGCTTTCTTCAGCAGCAGATTTAAGCTCATCGTTGGCTCTATTTTCAGAAGAATTATCCTTCTTAAGTTTCTTACTGTTCGGTGTTCTAGTGCTAGACGGAGAAGACGTCTTTCCTTCATACTTAAAGCTGCTTTCCAATCGATTCTTGGTATTATTTTTATCTATTATTAAAATACTGATTAGTTATATTTAACTTGAATTAAGCTATATCGCATCTAGTAAGGCATACCTGTTACTTTACCTATATTTTCTGCATTCGAATCATCAGAATCTTCGGAAATCAATCTAATCCTCTTTCTTTGTGGAGTAACTAATATTTCTTCTTCGTTTTCAGAATCAGATTTGACTGTTGATTCTTTTGCAATTTTTGGTGCAGGTTCTTTGGATTTCACAGGTGTTTTCTTTGCTACTTTTTTTGCTGGCTCTGTTACAAAATTTTGAATAGACTCTGTTGTGACACAAATTTAAGTTTATTAAATGTTTGCGATGTATTGATTGACAGAACGCGTGTTAACGAATGGTACATTACCTGGAGATTTTCTTTTGGCTGAAGCTGAGGCTGGTGATTTGTTAAAATAATTGAAAATGGTGTTGGGAGTTCCGACACTTCGACGAGCCATGATCGCTATTTGGCGCGAAGCTCGATTCGTTATAGTGATAGTTGGCCCTGAGCTACAATGTATTGAGCATGTGCAAGCTGACATTTGTTTTATTTTAGCAATGTTCTTTAAATTAGATTGATTTAATCATTTATAAAAATCAAATAATTTATTATTTATTACAGCCATATTAAATAATTATGAAAATCATGTATTGAAAAATCCCTAATTTTATTATGGCAGCAAATTGAATGGTCAGAATAAAAATCAAATCTCAGTCGGAATTTTATTATTCAGGATCAGAAGAAATACCATAAGGTTAGAATAAAAATAGCATACGGTCAGAACGTGAAACGGATACGGTGAGAAGATAAAAATATAGAACGATCAAAATTAAAATAAAAGACAATCATGTGAATTAAAAGAAATATTACAAAATTTATAAATATGAATGTGCAATAAATTGTTTATTTTAATTATATTTTATAAAATATAGCAGAATAGTGTAGATACCATTTAAAACTCTCGACGAATCTATTTAATTGTATGTAGGACGTAAAGGTATTCAGAGCGACAAACGAAGCGGGAATAACGACAGAGCAGCGACGAAGAGCACGCTTGGCTTGCTGTGTTGATATTGCCGAGACCGACAAGCTAACTGCATATTATTTTTATTAAATAAATACGCATAACAACGAATAAACACAAGCTCCAAATTTATTAAATGTAATTAATATTTTACACGTATTGCTCATTTCTTGGGTCATTTGTTGTAGTGAAAGCAAAAATATTTTTTTTTTTTTAAAATATACATGTATATATGTAATTAAAATCAAGTTTAATAGAGAGCTTATTTATATATGTATTTATTCAAGTTTTATTATGATCAAAGCTTGATGGTACTCTGGGACACAGGCGTGATGAACACATATTCTTTTGGCGACTTCGGCGTGCTCGCATGAGCGATGCGGCCCCAGCTCACTGTCCACTCATTTGAATATCAAGCATGTAACTTCATTGAATCTCAATAAAAATACTACTGCAGCGACTCAATCTGTGTCTAATTGGCACCCGTCGCCAAAGTTCACTTGCCGAAAATCAGCGCGTCGTTGATAAATAATGTATTCTAACATCTAAATATTTTTGAGAAATTATTTTAATTAATTGTATTAAATGGTCGTGTAGATTTTAAAATATACCTATGTCCGTGAAAGATTTTAATACCATATTGCCAATTTGATTTTTATTTAATTTTGGCACTGAGTTAACTATATTTAAACTTATAATACAAAATGAAAAAACATGAAAAATATCGTTTTTACTAAATAAAACATCACAGCAAGTTTCTCTTATATATTAACTATTGATTTTAAGGTCAGTTATTATTTTTTAATCTGTATTTTTGTTTGTTGAAGGGTGAGCTTTTTAAGCCAATTTTCTGAAAAAGATTGTAAATATTTAATATTCGCGCTTTTATTGGGGTATCTTATAAATTTATTTTCTGATGTTCTGAAAGAGTTTTTAAGTCCATTGCCGAGGACGCAAAATCTTTATTTGAAGTATTCGATTGTAAATTAATTAAAAGTCCCGCATGAATTTTTCGAAAACCATTTTTGGTAGTGTAAAATAAAGCTAGTGAAACACGTTTCGAACAAATGTGCTTCTATCGTTGGGAGTTCAAAGCGGTCTATCACTGGCAGTCTTCCATTTATCCTTGGGAAATCTGTAATTAAATCAACGATACTTAAAAAAACGCAGTTCACACAAAATCTTAAAGATGAATCGCAAATTTTCTAAATATTTCACTGATGATATTTTTTAAATAATTAATTTTTGTGTGGTAATAAATCCGGTATATAGTTGATTTTAGATTTTTATTTGTTTATATTTGCATATTTCATCAAATAAACGTATATGTATATATAAATGTTAAAAATAAATTCGTATATTTTAAACGTCGGTTAAGTTCAGTGCACGAGACGTATCGAGTTACTCCAAATAAACGTTTTTTTATACGTCACTCGATTCGAGTGACGCATATTTTTTTTTATTCTTTGATAGTTTTCTACCATGACTTTTACAGCCTACAACTGAAAAGCCCCACATAATATTTAATACACAAGCGAATTTTGAAAATAATGATGTGAGATCTGTCGCACACGTCATGACAAAACCGACTGACTCAGTGGACAGAGTTACGACTTGGACGTAGTTCGATTTTCACAGCAAACGCCGCTTCTATATATTCCTTGTCTGTGCGCTACTCCTTTAAAATAGCCGTAAAATTATTCCACTGGCAACTCAGTTTAATCGCTGTCACTGTGGCCGTCACAACCGGCAGCATGTAACTTCTTTTTTGTAAAGTTCATAGTTTTACAAATACTTAACTCATATTTATATATAACAATCAACTCATATAATTTATTATAATAAAATATATATTAAATATATATTTTGTGAATATATCAAATATATATATTATTTCACAATATTGTGTAATTATTTTTTTATTTTTAAGTGATTATATAGATTTAAAATGAAAATATATTAATAAAAGAGATTTTTTAGATGGCTACAAATATGGATCTTCCCCGTATTTCTCGGTCACTGAGGGTCCGTTGGTCGAACGGTCCTACTAGACAATTAAAAGCAGATAAAACTTCATCGTCCAAAACTAAGGATACAAATAGGTATTTTAAATTGATTTATTATCTATTATTTATATATGTTTCACTTCATTAGGTAAATAATAATAAACTATAATAACCCTGAGTAAAATTCCTTACTTTTATTATTTTTAAACTTTCTCGTTGGTAAATACTTGTACCAATTCATATTTATTACAATATGCTTAATATCTTTTTCATGCTTCTTATTTTCGTATTTTTATTTATAATTAAAGGTTCGCTCATTCTTTTTGCATAAACATTATTGGATACCTAAAAATAAAATGATTGCACAATAAGTGAAATGATTGTTGTAATGTATCTTATTAATATTTTATTATAAGCAATACTTAATTTAACTTTATTTTATTAACTTGGCTTTATTTTATCACACACATACAATATATTAATGTTTATTCCGCAAATAAATGTAAATAATATAAATAATTTATGTCCTAATTTAGAATCTTGAAGCACTCCTTAATAAATATCTTTTTTACTAAAATTAATATATAATTTTGCCAATTTTAAGACCATTACAATACAACCATTATTAACAATGATTTATTAAAATATTTATATTGTATGTATTGTTTCAACGGCCCTTTTAAAATCTAAAAGCACTGCTATCATATTTTTGATGACCAATTAAAGACCATCTAACAATAGCCCAGCTATTCTTCAATTAAAATGTTTTTCCTATTACAAACCCTCAACATATTAATGAGTTTCATCTTAACTTATTTATAGTAAATTATAAAAAAAATCAGTGATTCTCAACGTTTTATTGCTTCGATTTATTTGAACATTTTTTTATTATTTAATTTCGTTAATTTATTTTACATATATTTAATATATTATTCGGCTTTTGTGGGTTTATTATATCAATTCAGACGCTCACAATAATTTTTATAAAATTAATATAAAATATTTTTTGTTATGTTCATTTATTTCTTACTCTTTAATTTATTGATATTATTTTCTATGGAAATCATTTACATTAAATCAAATTAAAAAAAGTATTATATAAATATAATGTTTTTTATTTATTATTTCTTCAGTTTTACATATATGTAACTATCTGGGGTACCTCAAAACAGTGAAAGATCAACCACTATACATGAAGAGTGATACCGCTCAAAGGGTTAATAGTCTTTATTGTATAGATATTATTGTCAATACCTTAAATTTATTGATACTAATATTTTGGGTTTTACGAACTAAATCAAATTTTCTTTTATGTATTGTTCCACGTTTATAATATTAGCTTTTTATTTATGAAATCTGTACTTTGATAAATCTTCTATATAAGTTAATTTATAATCTTATCAATTTTATCACTATTTACTTTATCATAATTTATTATACATGCCTATCTATAAATTATCTTATATGAAGTCAATTTATTTGTAAATACATACATAGACCCTAACAGTTTGACATCTTGTTCCTTGCACTTTATTATTATCTTATAGCTACAATAAATATAATAAATTGTAATAATATACATATAAAAAATATATACAAATACATTATAGTTGTATTAAATAAAGATCAACAAAATAAGCGAAATGAAACAATAAATTTAAAATTTATTTCGGATCAGAAGGTTATTCTTTTTTCTATATGAAATATGAAAGGTATTTATATCTCCAGATACTTCATCCTATAATCGATCTGCTGTTGCCAAAGGCACATTTAATAATTATTTGTTCGATTTTGCACAATGCAGATTGCATTGCAAGTATAAAAACATAAAAAAGAGCTACAGTTGTATAATGCGCTGCAGTTTCAGCTCTTAAACTACTACATATACACCTCTCAAAATTTCCGCTATACTTCCTACCTGGGCTTTCATTAGAAACAACCGCAGTTGCTAATTCCCGGGACGAATTTATTTATTGTTATCACTATTTTTATTGGAGATATCTTCTGAATTTTCTTTTTATCCGTTCAAATAAAATGGAACATTTTATTGTACTCCGATTCATGTGGAGATGGATTGTAATTAGGATTCTCAATTCTTCATAGTTTTCAACTATTCGAATATTGAATAAAAAATAAATTCGAATATATTCGTAATTTTTCTCTCAGTTTTTACAATAATTTGCTAACGATTATTCGAGTAGTTACGAAAGAACCTCATTGGGTTATTGGAAAACTTGTTGAATAAGTTTGAATGGTATATATTACATTTGAGAGCCTTTATCAGCTTTTTCTTGAAACTCGAATTAATTAAAAAGCTAGGTTTAATTTATTAGAATTGTCTTACTTTATATTTGACGGATGGGAGTTCTTTTTGTGCATTTAGGAATGCAGATTTCTACGAAAAAATATTTTATATGAACTTGAATTTTAAAAACACTTTTTTCGGTATAAAGTTTAGATCAAATGATAAACTTATTTTACACTATAAACATAATTTGTTCATTTATGTTATATTGCTTTGTAGCTCATAAATTATTTTAGTAATTTTCACATTTTTGTTGATTATATAAAACGATATATTTTTTTTAGAAATTTGCAATGGAGAAATTTATTCAATTCAATAGAAAAAGATACCAGTAACAATCAAAATGTTAGGAAACAGCTCAACATGTTGCGAAAATTAGTTGGAAATTTGGTCGGAGTCGATCAACCTCAAGAAGTTATCGATGATGCATCAGTTTTTTTATTGCGTCTCTTCATAAACGAACATCAGGTATCTGCCAAGAATTTTTCTACAATAAAGCAAATGTTTGGTAACGTTTCAAACCACGTTGCTAACGATATATGCGAGGTAAATAATTTTTAAATAATTATTATTACAATTAAATAAAAAAATATTTATCATCCACTAATTGTTTTAAGACTGTGATGAATATATCTTCTTATATATCCGACAATTGTAAATCGATAATCGAAAACAACTCGGAAAAGAACCAAAAAGATAATAAAGAATGGGGTGAAAATATTCCTTGCAAAACATCAATTAGCGAATCGTATGAAAGAAAAACCCTAAAACTTTCCAATATGAAACCGAGTCGTCCCACTAAAGACATTATAAACAATTTCTCAATGAAATACAATAAAGTGTCTGAGCCGCAAAATCATGTAAATGATAAATATACCAAACCAAGTTCATCCGGAGCTAGTTCTTCATCTATATTGGTATATATTTATCAACATATCTGTTTATTTACTTTAATGTGATTTTATAAAATAGTGTTGTTTTATAGTACAATAGATTGTGGTTGGATAATGAATTACAAAAATATTATGTTAGCGGTAATCCCTCTGGAGTTTCGAGCGCTGAGTTTCTAAATTCGATTATCACGGCTTTGAAATCGAACAAAACCAATCTCGAGCTTCAGAATGATTTGTTTGATTTGCTCGGTTTCGATAGATTTGAATTTATACAAGATCTTTTACAACATAGAAATTCAATCGTAAACAACATTCAAGTTCCACCATCGTCCGAAAGTATATATTATTTAATTAAATTTAATATTATTATTAGTATTACATATTAATGAATGTTTTTTTATTATAGACAATGAATTAACACAGCCTCATTATCTATCGACCGTTATAGTACAATCTGAGAATGAACGGCTTCAACTGAAACAGTTACGGAAAGAAGGAAAGAAGAAAATTATCAGAAACAGAGACGATGACGATGATGATATAGATTTTAATCCTTCTTATTTGAGAGAAAAAAGGTTTTATTTTTATATAAATAAATACAATTTAAGATATTCTTTTTATGTGTAGTAATTAAATTTTAATTTTTCAGGATTGCAGCACTTACTTCTAAATCAAACAACGTTGTATCTTTTCCTATAACTGAACGCTTGGAACGACAAAGAACTGCTGTAAGCAAAGTTTGCTATCCAAACGTTTACGATTGTCAAGTTAAAGCAAAACAATCTGCAGGTAGGATTTTTATTATATATATTTTAATGTGATATTTTTTTTATTGTTGTTTCCTTAGTAATAAAGATCTATTGGTTGAATTTCTTTAAGAATTTTTTCTGCTTATGTTTCAGGTTTTATAAATGGAACTAAAATTTTACTCCCCGAGTCTATTGAAAGGCATAACACCAATGTATATGAGGAAGTTGTTATACCATTAAGTGAACCGGCGCCGATAGAAGTTGGGAAAAATTTAGTTCCTATTGAATCATTAGATAATGTAAATATAAATCTGTATTTATTATTATCTCATTAATAAAAAATATTAATTAATGTTTTTTATGTAGATTGGACAAATGGCGTTTGAAGGTACAAAATGTTTGAATAGAATACAGTCTGTTGTGTTTTCTACAGCTTATAACACAAATGAAAATCTGCTGATTTGTGCGCCAACTGGTGCTGGCAAAACTAATGTCGCTATGTTGACAATCGTTCACCAGTTACGTCAACATATTGAAGGAGATGTTATTATGAGAAATAAATTCAAAGTAATTTTGTACATATTATGTCGAATATTTATATACGTATTTATTTACGAACGTGTTTCAGGTTATTTACATAGCTCCGATGAAAGCGTTAGCAGCTGAAATGACGGCAAACTTTGGCAAACGTTTGAACGCTCTCGGGATCATTGTTAAAGAATTGACCGGTGATATGCAGCTTACTAAAACTGAGATTCAACAGACGCAAATGATCGTAACCACCCCCGAGAAATGGGACGTCGTAACCCGAAAGGGTACTGGCGATGTAGCTTTAACGTCTCTCGTAAAGCTATTAATCATTGATGAAGTACATCTATTGCACGGAGAAAGAGGTCCTGTTGTCGAGTCGATTGTAGCAAGAACTCTACGTCAAGTAGAATCCTCTCAGAACATGATTAGAATTGTCGGTCTATCGGCTACATTACCTAATTATATTGACGTTGCTAGGTATATTTTATTTTATTTAATTTTGCAATAAGTGATGTATTAGTTGATGTTCAATGTGTCTTTAAAGATTTTTACGTGTCAATCCCGAGATCGGTCTCTTCTTCTTTGATTCACGATTCCGTCCAGTGCCATTGTCTCAGATTTTCATCGGTGTCAAAAATACAAAACCTCTATTACAAGTAAGTATATATGCATATATTAATTTTATTATAAATAGTGATTGATGAATATTGCTACAAAAATAAATATGAATATCTATTATTTTTATTCAAGCATGTGTAAGTCTTGTATCTGACAAAATTTAATTTGAAAAAATTGCTTCAATAACGAACTTTCTGGATTCTCATGTCTTCAAGTCGGAAATATCTGGTCAAAGTGTGTAGTGTATACGCTTATATAAGCTTTTCTAAATAGAAAAAGGGTTTTCACTATTCCTACTTTCGACGTTTGGGTCAATGTGACGAGTTGGGGGTGGAAACAGATTTTTTTATTGTCAGTTACTTTTCGTATTGGAATGTTTTTGCATAACAACTAGAGATTTGACAATGCTGTAGCGGGATTGACACACTCCACTCAATATAATAGACATTCCTTTGTATTTGCAAAGACATTGACCTGTTTTTGTTTCGGAAATGCATTTACTTAATGCATCTTAATTTCCGAACGTTACATACATCAATTGTGACAAATACACTTGTTAAGCAATTTGCAAATACTAATAACAAATAAATTTATTTCTTTTTCACACAATTCTATGTGTGATCCTGACAAAATAAATGAAAATAAAAATTGCTCAATGTAACAGAGTTGATGTGACTAGATGCCTACGTTTAAAAACGTATTATTCTCAAAACTTGCGTTAATTTACTGTGACCAAAATTATCACGCATCAACAAGGAAACAAGACAATAGTATAAAGGGTGGACCACACAAAAGCCCTCGTTATGATTAAAAAAAAAGTGTTCTTACTATAAATATTCCCGGTCATTAAGAAAATATTTCTTTGTAGCGAAACGGTCACGGATATAATAAATCACTGGATTCACAAGATTATCATTCCAATGCAATACGACCTTGGACAATGCCCATCGTCGCTTTCTAAAGGCGTATACTTATTTTGCTGTTCTAAGAAACGAGTACATCTATTGGGTGGATGATCGCTGCATGATTGTGATTGGTCAGCAAGCTTTACAGCCCTGTACACTTAAACCTGGACTCCGATGAGGAGAAAACAGTCACAAACAGCCACCAACAGAGACCAGCAGACGCCCACTCCCCGCGGACAACATATGATCATGAACGCACACATACCGCCTCCAGCTACTACACCACCGCTCGTAGAAAACATATCGCCATTTATCGTCTGTCGCAACATATGTTAATATAATGTAATAAAACTAACTAGATTCCACCAAGCGTCTCACTGGTCACATCCTTGGGGCTCTCAAACCTTAAATTGCCTTTTGAGATGAATTCTTCTATCATGGTAACCAGGAACATATCAAAGGCTAGTCAATATTGAACAAGTCATAGTCACATTCTTTTTTATAGCAATATTCGTAAATCATCTTTAAAAACTAATTAATAAATAATGTTTTTTTAATATCAGATGACAGATATGGACACTGTTTGTTTTGATAAAGTTGTCGATATGGTACAGAAAGGTCATCAAGTTATGGTATTTGTGCATGCCAGAAATGCCACTAATCGCACGGCTATGGTTTTGAAAGAGATGGCGCAAAACAAAGGTAAAATACAGTTGTTCGAAGTTGAGCATTCCATCGGGTATGATAACGCCAAGAAAGCAATAGCAAAGAGCAGAAATAGGCAGTTAGGTGAACTATTTCAATTCGGTTTTGCGTGTCATCATGCTGGCATGCTAAGAAGCGATAGGTAAACATTCAACAATATCTTTAATTAAACATAGAAATTGTATCAAATTATTTTTATAGAAATCTAGTGGAAAGATATTTCTCCGATGGCTATGTAAAAGTTCTCGTTTGTACTTCTACTTTGGCGTGGGGAGTAAATCTACCAGCTCATGCTGTTATCATAAGAGTAATGATTGATAAATATTTTAATTATTATTCAACGGATTGCATATATTAATTTAATATGTTTTAGGGAACAGAGATATATGATTCGAAACACGGATCGTTCATCGATTTGGGAATATTAGACGTACTTCAAATATTCGGTCGAGCCGGAAGACCACAATTCGACAAATCAGGAACTGGAATTATTATAACTTCACACGATAAACTATCGCATTATTTGTCCCTATTAACTAATCAATTCCCTATCGAAAGTAACTTTATTGCGTGTCTAGCCGATAATCTTAACGCTGAGGTAAATATTTTTTTAATATTACTTTATAGTGAATGCTTATTACCAGGGAAATTATATTATCACTGGCGTTTTAATGAAATCATATTCAAATACATTTTCACCGGTAGATATATATATTTCTACTAACGAAAATAAGGCTAGTGAAACGCTTATGAAATTGAATTTGACAGTTGTGAAATATCTATTTACTGTTCAAACCTAACCTAAATGAATTAACCAAACCCAATTTGATCTAACAAAAGATCTAAACCTAACTATAGTTTTAGAGCAGTATATAATTTCACTAGCGCTTTTCAGTTAAAATATATTTTCGCAAGTAGAAATATATATCCAGTGAAAATTTATTCAGATATGATTCGCTGAAAGTTAGTGGAACTGTATTTATTCTAGTGAAAATATAATTTCACTGTAACATATGTATATATAATTAAAAACGCTTTTAGATATGTTTGGGAACTATTGCGAATATCGAAGAAGCTATCGAATGGCTCAGTTACACGTATCTTTTTGTACGAATGAAAGTAAATCCTCAGGTGTACGGTTTAAATTATCACGATATGCAAGAAGATCCTTCTTTAGAAAAAAAGAGAAAAGACCTTATAAAATCGGCAGCGATGGCGTTAGATAAAGCTTGTATGATAAGATACAACGAACGAACTGGAGATCTCAATATCACAGGTATGTTTTATTAGCGTTTTTAAAATGGTATGTATAATAATGTAAATTAAATTGTAGATCTTGGACGAACCGCTAGTCATTTTTATATAAAATATGACACAGTAGAAATATTCAACGATATGATGAAACCGATCATGGGCGAAAGCGACGTGTTTGCAATGATATCCCATTCTCAAGAATTTCAACAGTTGAAGGTACGCGACGATGAACTACAAGAGTTAGACGAATTATCATCGGAGTGTTGCGAGGTGAACGTATTGGGCGGATCTGAGAATCTTCACGGAAAAGTTAACATTTTGATACAAACGTATTTATCTAGAGGAAACGTTAAATCGTTTTCATTGATTTCTGATCTATCGTACATCAGTCAGGTATATAAACTGTTTTATATTAATAAAAAATAGTTTTTTTACTTAATATATTATTTTAAAGAACGCTGTCCGTATTACTCGAGCGCTTTTCGACGTTGTGTTAAGAAAAAACAACGCAGTAATGGCTGGAAGATTTCTCACTTTATCTAAAATGTTAGAACTACAACAATGGGATTCTGAATCACCGATGAGGCAATTTCGTAGCATACCTTTTGGTATAATCGACAAAATAGAGCAGAGAAAGTTGAGCATTGAAGATATACGCGAAATGGACAATAGAGAACTGAGTAATAATTCAAATAAATCATATTTAAGAATAAGAATAGTTTATATTTATAATATCATTTTTTATAGGCGATGTTTTACGCCATCCTATGCAAGCTTCCTACGTTAAAAGATGCGCTGAAGAATATCCGTCTCTAGAAATGGAAGCGTCTTTACATCCAATCACAAGAACCATATTAAAGATTAAATTGCAAATTACTCCTAATTTTAAGTATGTATCATTTATATCAAACCATATTCGATATATAAATATACTTATAAATATATTTCGATATCAGATGGAATGATCGAGTTCACGGGAAAACATCTGAAGCGTTTTGGATATGGGTCGAAGATCCTGAAAGTAATTTCATGTATCATTCCGAATATTTTCTACTTTCAAAGAAGCAGGTTTTGATGCGTGAACCACAAGAGTTGGTTATTACTATTCCGTTAGCCGAACCTCTTCCGCCTCAATATTACGTCAGAGGAATTTCAGATAGATGGTTAGGACCTCAGATATATCTTCCGTTGAGTTTTCAACATCTTATATTACCAGAAAATCATCCTCCACATACCGGTATGTATAAATATGCAATATATCTGATATTTTATCAATAACTGCAGCAGTTTATTAATTGTTTCGGGAACTTTGCTGATTGTCAGTATTTTGTGTTTTAATATTGAATGTTTCATAGATTTATTGGAACTGCAACCTTTACCTGTAACGGCACTGAATGACCCTCATTTTGAAATGTTATACTCATTTTCACATTTCAATCCTATACAAACACAAATTTTCCACTGTTTATATCACACGGATAATAATGTCCTACTCGGCGCTCCGACTGGATCGGGAAAGACTATAGCCGCTGAAATAGCTATGTTTAGAGTGTTCAAGCAGTATCCAACGGCAAAGGTATGATCAAAATAATTTATATATATATACTTTAAAGTATTTATACATTGTTTTATTTTAAAGGTTGTGTATATAGCACCACTGAAGGCGCTCGTTAGAGAAAGAATCACCGATTGGAAGGTTAGATTAGAGAAAAAGATCAATAAGAAAGTTGTTGAATTGACCGGTGATGTTTCGCCTGATATACGAGCCATCAAAGAGTCGCATGTGATTGTGACAACGCCAGAAAAATGGGACGGTATCAGTAGATCTTGGCAGACTAGAGATTACGTTAAAGACGTTGCACTCATAGTTATTGATGAAATACATCTATTGGGCGAAGATCGAGGGCCGGTTCTGGAGGTTATCGTTTCAAGGTAAACACGTAACTAAAATAATATCAACAGTTTAATATATATATATATATATATAATGATCATTTCAGAACGAATTTTATTGCATCACATACAACGCGTACGCTGAGAATTATAGGATTATCTACAGCTTTAGCAAATGCTAAAGATTTAGCGAATTGGCTAGGAATAGGGATTATGGGACTTTATAACTTTAGACCATCCGTTCGGCCGGTTCCGTTGGAAGTACACATTTCGGGACATCCTGGGAGGCATTATTGTCCTCGTATGTTGTCGATGAACAAGCCGACATTCCAAGCCATACGTCAACATTCCCCGACATCGCCTGCTCTCGTATTTGTGTCGAGTAGAAGGCAAACAAGGTACATATGTGTATATTTATATGTATACAGTTATGAAATTCAACTCAATCCCTTTTTATCAATGTATGAAAGTAATTTGTAAAAATCAAACAATAATGGTACAGTAAAATTAATAATAATTCCATTTTAAAAAGTCGTATGTAATCTAGTGAACAATATTATACAACAGGAATTTTGTCGCATATATAATGGTGTTGACAGGATAAAAACTATTTTTGTTCATCATTTTTAGAATACAATTTTTTAATGCTTCTTTTTTGTATTGGTGATGTTAAATTCAGTAAATGTCCAACTGTGGATCGTACACTAATAAAATAAGAATAAATTTGTTTTATATTGTTTGTTTAAAATCAATACATCAATTATTTTACCTATTTTAGACTGACTGCCTTAGATTTAATAGCTTATCTTGCTGTCGAAGACAATCCTAAAGAATTCTTACACATGAGCGAGAACGAAATGGAACTGATACTCTCCAACATTAAAGAAGCCAATTTAAAATTAACGCTAGCTTTCGGAATTGGCATCCATCATGCTGGGTTGCAAGAACGCGATAGAAAAACTGTCGAAGAATTATTCGTCAATCAAAAAATTCAAGTATTCCTCAATTCCACATTAATGCTATTTATTGTAATATACCCTTATTACATTAAAATATCATTATTTTAGATTCTCATATGCACAGCGACTCTAGCCTGGGGTGTAAACTTTCCGGCCCATCTAGTTGTGATTAAAGGAACCGAATATTACGATGGAAAGCAAAAGCGTTATGTCGACATGCCTATAACTGACGTTCTTCAAATGATGGGAAGAGCTGGAAGACCTCAAGTGAGTCTAAATAAGCTGATTCTCAAATAATTCATCTATTAAATGTATGATAATTTACAGTATGACAATCAAGGTGTAGCCGTAGTTTTAGTTCATGACGTTAAGAAGAACTTTTATAAGAAATTCTTATATGAACCGTTTCCGGTTGAATCCAGTATTTTGGCAGTACTACCTGATCATATTAACGCTGAAATTGTAGCTGGTAATATATCATTTATATTAACAAATATAACAAATCTATAAATATTAATAACGTACTTTTTTTAGGCACTGTGCATACAAAACAAGATATTTTAGATTATTTAACATGGACGTATTTCTTCAGAAGACTCTTACAAAATCCTTCTTATTACAATTTAGAATCATTAGAACCGCAAGACGTCAATCATTATCTGTCCAATTTAGTCCAGCAAACTTTAGATACTTTAGCGGCCGCGTCTTGCATTGATATTGACGAAGATGAACGTACAATTACGAGCACATGGATGGGTAGAATATCGTCTTATTATTACCTTTCGCATAAGACAATGAAGCATTTCACCAATAGTTTGTCGTCGGATCTGAGATCGGACGATATGTTGAAAGTGTTGAGTGATGCTCATGAATACAACGAATTGCCCGTGAGGCACAATGAAGATATATTAAACGGGTAATATATTTTATGATGAAAATATTTTATGCTTGTGTTTTTTATGTTATGTATATTTGCAGGGAGCTCGCTCAGTTGTGTAGGATTCAAGTTGACCCTCTAACGATGGATTCTTCTCATACAAAAACGCTATTATTACTTCAAGCGCATTTCTCACGTCTCCAGTTGCCGTGTACAGATTATTTGACTGATCTTAAATCGGTTTTGGATCAAGCAATTAGGATATTGCAGGTTAAAATTTAATGATTATTTTTATACAATTGCTACTAATATTCGGTTAATCAACATATATTGCGTCATTGCATTGAATATTTGTTTATATAAGTAAGAGATTAGGAAAACCTAATCTATAGTTCATATAAAAAATATCATAAAATAACTATTTGTCAATCATTATTTTTTTAGGCTATGATCGATGCTTGTGCTGAACGTGGCTATTTAGCACCGACATTACACTCCCAGCAAGTAATGCAGATGGTCATTCAAGCAAGGTGGATAGAAGAATCGCCATTTTTAACTCTACCATTCGTTGAATCGTACAATTTGTACGTATTCAACGAAATGTCCAAAGCTTTGGGACAGCCTTGTAACTTCCCGATTGGTTTGAAATCAGCTTGTTTGAATAAATATGAAGTGTTGGCGCGTCACTTGAGAAAAGAATTTGACGAAGGACAAATAGAACAAATATATAAGGTATTTTATTTAATATCAAAAACACTTGATATTTTTAAATACAAAGGCGAGTCAAATGAAATCTTTAAATATTTATATAATAACAAAAAAGATACAAAATTATATAATTTTTTTACGTAGTCTCAAAGACGTTCAATACAAGTTTTCAAGTGTATTTGCATCAGGACATTTTGTCGGAACGAAAACTGGAGTTGAATTGAAAGAAAAATATCGGGTAATTTTAGTTTGGTACATGTTCAAAAATAAATTTGCAGATATTTTATGTAATCAATTATTTAATAGGGAGATATTGTTATTAGTAAGTGATAGTATGATAGGAGCAGTTTATTTGAAAACACATTATCTAATTCTACTTTCGACGTCACAGAAAGTGCAAACTGCAATATTTAAAAAATATTTAGGACAAACTACAATTTTTAGAGAAATCAATTTAAATCACGAAAAAACAAGCACGATCATATAGTGAAGCGTCCGATGAAAAGCTAGACGATTTAGAGGAGGCAATAGAGACACATAGAATCCCTATCTCTACAGATGTGGACATTGAATTTATATTGAATAACTTTACCATTAACAAAAATTAAACAATAAAAACATTTTTGAATTTTGAGAGGAAAATAAAAATACATGGTGGTTTCAGGAGCTCCAGAAACACAAGTTAGTGTTGAAAGAGTCTTGTCTGTAGGAATGTCATTTAAGGGCAGGTGGGGACATTCCCCTCCTTAAATTTGGCCAGAAAAATGCATGTCATTCAATGAAATACTATTAATTTTAATGAAATCTAAATATTAAAAAAGACCACTGACTAGCCAACATGCCGATATATATCGGCATATCATATCTAAAGGGTTGATTTGTCATTTCAATGTTCTTCATTGCTCCAAGTGCGGTGTGTGGCTGATTGGTACTGCCATCTATCTTCAAACTAAATGTATATAATGCAACAGAGCAGTGTTTTGAATTTGTAACGCATTTTTAAGGTTTTCATTTGATCCTCGTACTTATTTTCAAGGAGATTGTTTGTATTTAATAATTATGTTTGATAATAAATGCGTTTTGTTTGTAGGTTATATGCGATTGGCCAAGTGTGACTTTAAAAATTAGCATACGTGGTAAATGGAGCGATAGTCCAATGGAAAAGAATAAATTAGTGAATCAACCACCACATAAAGATAACTGGATGGAAGTACATGCAAATCAGGATTATACAATAATTGTGGAGATGACTAGGCAAGGCGGAAGAACCAATTCAGTGTATTGTCCGCGTTTTCCGAGAGGAAAAGACGAATCGTGGTTCTTGACGTTAGGATCGATGGAATACAAGGAAGTGCTAGCGTTGAAGAGAGCTTCGATTAGGGGTTCTAAATCTACGCAACAAATTAATTTCTTCACACCGTTCAATCGAGGTATATTTAATTTCGAAATATATTTACAATGTAAACTTGTATATGCGTATTATAAAATAAATACATCTAATAATATAAAATATTTTACAAATTGCAGGAAGGACAATAATAACTTTGTATTTGGTATGCGATTGTTACATAGGATTTGATCAACAGTACGATATACAATTGGATGTTATCGATCCTTTGCAAGAAGGAACGTATTGAAGTTTTGATGTAAAAAATGTTGTGATACGTATATTTATAGTATTTATTTATAAACATTTTTTCAACAGTCAAATATGTATATAAAAGAAATAATAAATCTTTCACTTTTATTAAATCGTAGTTTTATTATTTAAAAAATCATGCGTAACTACTGATGTATTATAAATTTAAGTCTATTTTCTTTTGTATGTTTTTCTCACTATATTGTCTAGTTGTTCTGTGAAAGCGTCGTAAGAAAATCTAGCTATGAATCTCTGTCGGCCGGCTTCGCCCATTTTACATCTCAAGTCAGAGTTTATAATGATTTTTTTTAAAGAATTGGCAAAGTCCGCTTCGCTCGGTTCGCTCAAGAAACCGGTTATGTTTTGAACGATGGTTTCGGTGGGACCGCCGGAGTTCACGGCGACGACCGGCTTCGCGTAATACATGGCTTCTAAAGGAACGATACCGAAGTGTTCGTTCGAAGGAGTATAAACGACAATATCACTGTGGCACAATAAAGAGATTTTATCAATATCAGATGGCGATTTTAAAAACGTCACTTTATCTATGAGTTGGAGTTCGGATGCTAAATTACACAACTCTTCGTAATGTTCTTTGTTTTCCGAATTGATCGGATCGTAACCGCCGGCCATTACTAAATGAAGCTTATCCCATTCGTCTATAGTTAGAATAGATTTGAGGGTATGTAAAGATTTCAACGCTAGAGCGAGATTCTTTTTACGTTCGTATCTGTTTATCGATAATAACGTGACAGTATCGGGCGGAACGTCTATTACGTCCGCTAGAGACTTAGGCGTCGCTTTATCGAAGAAGATGGTGTTTATAGAAGGATAGCATATGTCCGGCGATATTTTAATAGTCGGGAAAGATTCTTTAAATACTTTGGCTGTGAATTCGCTGTTGACTAATATGATGTCGGCTCTGGCCGTGCTCTTTTCTTCGAGCCAATCTAACGGAGCGCGATACAAGCGCTTGAATATACCCCGGCGCGTCGTCAAGAGCTTGTCCGGGTAGTGGCAGTAGAAAATCACGTCGACGGGATTGGGAGACAACTTCAAAAAGGGTATACAAAGAGATATCAAATCGCAAAATATCACATCTGGCAACTCAGTCGGTATAACGCAGAAAACTAAATATAGCGCGGCGTACACGAAGCGCATGTAAGCGCATAGGGCTTTGCATCGTCCGAGAATGGAGCGAGGAAGCCACGATCCGACTTGGTGCACTTGCAGCGAGCCGTCTCTGGTCTCCTGGAAGCTGTGGGCCGGGTCGTAGTGGTTCGTGTAGAACTGGACTTCGTGGCCTCGGTTCTGCAGCGAAAGAGCCGCGTCGATGACCAAACGTTCGGCTCCGCCGATTCCCAAGTCGGGATGCAAAAATATGACTTTCATTCTGGACGAATTTCTGCAACGGTACGATATTTTGCAATTATAATACCTTAACCTGAATTCAAAACGAGTAAATACTCAAATTGGCGCGTACTTGTGTGATAAAAAAATGTGATTAGATAAACCGCCTATTCCGTAAACGTCAAACGAGCAAACGTCAATCTTAGTGTTGCCATGTTGACGTTTGTTTATGACAAAAAATGTTGAACGGAAATAACGCAAATAATAACATTATCAAATACTTAATAAATAAAATAATTTAACAACTAAATTACATTAATAAAATTAAATTCGATATAATTAACTTATATATCTTTCTGAGCGATAATTTTATTTTGCAATCATATAAATATATAAGGGAAGATGTAAAACTTGCAGCCTGACATTAGGGCCAAGCTTAGCCAGTTTGCAACGCATGTCACAAAAAAGTACTATTTCATGTGCGAAAGGAATGTCACAGATGCTCACTCTGGCTGCCCCAAAGACAACCAAAACGAAAAAATCATCTAATCTTCGGTCTGCCACCCTCAGTAAAGCATCGAGTTTCTTCTGTTATTTTTACTTTTCCATTTGTAGTAATATATACATTAACAAACTTATCATTATTTATTTACATGCAATGTACAAATGCTACAGTGAATGTATATTTTTCAAAAAAGTTTTATTGTTACTAGTGAGTTTCAAATATATTTTAACCAGTATATATATATTTCTACCAGTAAAAGTATTATTCAAATGAGCTAGTGAAATTATATGATGCTCTGAATGTCTACGACACTTAATTTGATAATTGCAAAACATTCAAATCCAAACTTAATTTAATAAAAGTTCTAAAACTAATTATAGTTTTAAACTTTCATTAAGTCAAGTCTAAAATACAAACTTAGTAAACTCAACTCTCAGGGGGAAAAAGACAGAAAAATAAGTACAAACAAGCGTCGCATCTCGCATATTGCTCCATAGTTTGTCTGTATTTCAATATTACACTATGTTTTTGTGGTGTGATGGCAACCCCGATGCGGGGGAAGAGAGGTAGTAGCAACACTGGGTGCAGGAGGGACGCACGTGGACGGAGCGCGGGACCATGGGGAAGGACACGCGCACCGCAGCACAAGCTATTTCGGCGCCGAGCGATATGGGGGGCGCTGCGAAGGCGCATCACCGCCTAGCCGATGCCGTGGAGCCGTTCTCGGGAGACGGCGATTTTGACAGGTGGTACCGGCGCCTCACGGTTCTGATGGACCTGTACCACGAGGACGACGTCGCTAAGTGGTTGGCTACGTTCCTCCGGGGCCGAGCGTTCGACATTTTCGTTGACTTGCCTGAAGAGACTCGCCGCGACGGAGCGCAAGCAGCGGCCGCCCTGAGCTTGGCGTTCGGGGCTGGCCGGTTTGTGTCGTATGGTCGGTTCATCCAGCGGCGTTGGGAAGCCGGCGAAACTGTCGACGTGTTTTTGTGCGAGCTGCGTAAACTCTCGGCCCAGGCCGGGGTAGAGAGTGACGCGCTGTTGGCGACCCACTTCATTGTAGGGCTTCCGGAGCGGGCGTCGCGAGACCTGCGAGCATTCGTGGGGGGCGCGACCACGTTGCCGCCGCTTAAGGACATAGTGGCGAGGGCGCGAGTGACAATGACGGAAGAGGCTGACGAAGATTCGCGCCAAACGGTCTCGATTGTCGCGAGACACGAAAGTGCGAGTGCGCGTGCTCGAACGACGGTTAGATGCCACCGGTGCGGCGGTGGCCATTTTGTTCGCGAGTGTAGAAATCCCGCGTCCACCCCCACTCACGCTCTCGACTGCTGGGTGTGCGGTGAACGCGGACACGTCGCCCGGAAGTGTCCGCGTCGAGCGAACGTTAAGACCCGGGGAAACGGACTATCGGAGGCTGGTGCGCCGCCAGCTTCCGACCGATGTTAACGGCGCTGCCGATAATCGATGCGCGTATCAACGGAGTGCGCGTTCGAGCCCTCGTGGACACCGGTTGCTCTAAGACGATAGTGCGCGCAAACCTGTGCTCGACGAGGACGAGTTCAGCTAAAATCGTGGTCGCAGTCGACGGTACGAGGATACGGTGTTCCGGTGAAGCGAGTGTCACTGTCGAAGCCCTTGGGGCCGTCATCACGGTCAGTTGTCTTCTTCTCGAAGATGTGTTTTCTGGGGCGGACGCAGTGCTAGGCATGGACTTCATCGTGGGGATAGGAGGCGTGATTTTCTCTTCTGTCGGAGTAAGGCGAGCAGAGACTGGCTCGAGCGAGCGTATCACAGCTGCGGTGGCGTCCGAGCAGGCGGAAAACTGCACAATCATGGATCGGGACTTCGAAGCGACTTTCGACGGTGAGAAGTGGACGGCGAAGTGGCGATGGAAGGCTGGAGAGGAGCCTGTTCTCAAGAATCGCGTTTCAGAGTACGCAAGTACAGGAAAGCCTGACGCGAAAGAAGACTTCGACCGGGAGGTTCGCTCTTGGATCTCGAAAGGATGGTTGGTGCCGTGCGAGACGCCGCGCAGTGAAGGACTTTTGCCTTTGATGGCCGTGATCCAGCGGAACAAAGGAAAGGTCAGGCCGGTGCTCGACTATCGCGAGCTGAACGGCTACGTTGAAAGCCACCCGGGAGCTGATGTTGCGGTGTGTGACGAAGCGATGCGGCGGTGGCGGAGAAGGCACGGTGCCTCGAAGATAATTGATCTTAAATCGGCCTACCTCCAAGTTCACGTGGACGCGTCGATGTGGCAGTTCCAGCAGGTGCAATATGCGGGACGCGCATTTAGGCTGACGCGATTAGGGTTCGGACTGAATTGTGCACCAAAAATAATGTCTGCGATCGTGAAGTTCGTATTGAAAAAGGACCAGATGATTGAAAGTGCCACAGACGCGTTCATGGACGACATTTTGGTCGACGAAAGCATCGTGCCGTGCGACAAAGTCGTTGCACATCTTAAACGGTTCGGGTTGGAGGCTAAACCACCAGAATTGCTGGACGGCGGACGGGCGTTAGGTCTTGCTATCGTCAAGGACCGCACGGGATGTCTGCAGTTTCGCCGAGGCAATAAAATACCCTCCGTACCAGAGAGGTTGACGAGGAGGCAGCTTTTTTCCCTGTGCGGACAGCTCACAGGCCACTATCCAGTGGGGGGTTGGCTGAGGGTCGCTTGCAGCTTCCTTAAGCGCGAGTGCGGGGCTGGTTCCTGGGGAGAGCCTGTTAGCGAGAGAGTAGCAGCGATGCTGCGTCAAGTGGTAGAGCGTGTTGAACGAGAAGACCCAGTGAAAGGACCGTGGCACGTTCCGGATACGAATAGAGGTCGAGTCTGGTGCGACGCGAGTTCAATCGCACTCGGCGCGGCGGTCGAGATCGGAGGAGCTGTGGTGGAAGACGGGGCATGGCTCAGGAAACCAGCTGACGCGAGCCACATCAACACGGCTGAATTGGAAGCTGTCATAAAAGGCATCAACCTCGCGACTAAATGGCGGCTGAAGGACATAGAGGTGATTACGGATTCGGCCACAGTAAAGAGTTGGCTTGACTCTGTATTGTCGGACGCGTCGAGGCCTAAAGTGTCGGGAATGGCGGAGATGTTGGTGCGGCGACGTCTCGGCCTCGTTGGGGAACTTGTGCAAGCGTACGGTCTCATAGTTCGGGTAGTGTATGTGCCTTCGGAGAAAAACAAAGCTGACGTGCTCACCCGAGTGAACAGACAGTGGGTGAAAAGTGAAACGATCGCGATTTGTGGGGTCACAGTTGACGAGCTTCACCAAATGAACCATCTGGGGGTCGACAGAACATTAAACCTAGCTCGCATGGTAAACACGAACACTACGCGAGCGGAGGTCGAGAGATGCGTCAGGGCATGTAAAAGATGCACTACCATAGACCCGGCGCCGGCAGCCCATGAAGAAGGTAGCCTCGAAGTGTCGCATCCATGGATAAGACTCGCAGTGGACTTCACGCACTATGGGACGGCACTGTACTTAACGGTAGTGGATTGTGGCCCGGGAAGATTTGCGGTGTGGCGGGAGGTCGCTGGGGAGAGTGGTGATTGTGTTGTGAAAAACTTGGAGCAAGTGTTTCGGGAACGCGGCCCGCCCCGAGAATTGCTCATGGACAATGGCACTGCGTTTCGATCCCGCCTTGTGCAAGAGCTGTGTGACCGATGGGGCGTGTGTTCCAGGTTTCGGGCAGCCTACAGACCGGCAGGCAACGGTATTGTAGAGAGGAACCACCGGACGGTGAAGCGAATCGCTGCTAGGAGCCGAATTTCACCATTGCAGGCTGCATTCTGGTACAATCTAGCATCAGAGGGAATAAGAGGAAAGACCGCCCCATCTTCAGCTGTTTTCGCTTATCAGTGGCGCCATCCAGCAGCAAAGACAGCGACGACGCAGCCCGTGGACGGGTGCCCATTCCGAACGGGAGACGTGGTCTTCGTGAAGCCGCCAGGGGCGCGCTGTACGACGGAATGGCCCAGAGGACGCGTCGACAGCGTCGTTTCCACGAACAACGTCGTCGTGGACGGAATGCCCAGACACGTGTTGGACCTGCGCAGAGTTCCGGAGCAGCCAACGTCGGTCACCGGAGAGTTGCCAGTGGATCACCAGGATCTGACAACTCTGTTCGAGACAACGGAGGCTGCAGAGCCAATGCAGACCGAAAGGGACCCGCCAGCAGCAGAGAGGAGTCGTGTGCAAAGAACCAGAAGGAGGCCTGCGCGGTTTCAAGATTTTGTGTTGTGATGTGGACATCAGGGGAGCGTGTGGTGTGATGGCAACCCCGATGCGGGGGAAGAGAGGTAGTAGCAACACTGGGTGCAGGAGGGACGCACGTGGACGGAGCGCGGGACCATGGGGAAGGACACGCGCACCGCAGCACAGTTTTGAAATAATGATAGTTATTCTTATCGATATAGCAATGGACATATAATATAAGAGTATTGTTCAAAGTGTATTTAAACCAAATATTAGGCAACAGGAGAACGCAAAAAAAATATCACTTCTCAGAAGTCAAAAATTTACGTCAAAAGCAATAAAAACGTGTCGGCGTTCCCACTGCGACAATGACGGCACGACCTTATTACTTTTGCCGTGAATTTTTGTCTTCTGAGAAGGGACAATTGTTTTTTGCGCTCTTCTATTGGTCAAAATTTGGTTTAGTATACATAAAAAGTCATAATATGAACGCTAGATAGCCGTGCGTTTCCGTGCGACGCCCCCCAGAGACCCCCTTAAATTTTGCAATAAAACTGACTTTTGTGCAAATGCAGTGTTCTATTTAATCTATTTTTTAAAAATTGATGCACATTATAATTATGTGTCAGACAGGGCCGCGCCAAGGAGGTTGGCCGCCTGCATGCAAACATAGATTGGCTCCCCAATATTTTAATTTTGCGTATTTTTTTAACGAAATGTTGAAATTAATTATTATTATTATAACATTTTTTAATCACAACCATATTTTATAATCGAAAATTTACACTGCATCCCTTTTTTAAGCCGCGTTACACTCTGATCAAATAAATCATACTTTGCCCCCCCTCTCTTTTTTACAAGTCCACAATTTTTTTTAGCTTTTTAATGGTTCTTAGAGCTTAATGCGAAATTCAGTGTTGAAAATAATATCCACAACAAAAATTATAATTCTCAATAACAAATCAACACAAATTATACAATAGAAAACAATACTCAATAATGATTGGAGGAAAACTCGCAATCAATAATCAGGGACGTTATTTCAAGGAAGGGAGGCAAAATTGCCCAGTCAGCGGTCGTTTTTTTAATATTTCTATTTCATTAGGATTCATAGTATTTCATTAAATGACATAGATTTTCATAGATAAATTTAATGGGCTCCCTGTTTATAATCCACGTCAAAAGCAATAAAATTGTGTCATCGCCATTGCACTGGAAGCGCTCGGTTATATATTATTTGTCATGTATATTAAGACTTTTTATAACAATATAACGATTTAAATAAATGAAAATCAAACAAAGCACATTTAAACCAAATTTTGACCATTACGAGAGCGCAAAAACAATTATTCCTTCTCAGAAGTCAGTAAACCTTTCCACTGCAACGGTGCCGACACGATTTTATTGCTTTTGACGTAGATTTTTGACTTCTGAGAAGTGATAATTGCTTATATGCCTACCATAAAACCATTTGAAATGTTTTCGCTGGTCCTTCGATGCCCAATATGACGGCCTTGCCGCAAGAGTCAAGGTTGCGCGCGAACGAAAATCAAGCCCCAACTTCTCTTTGAAAGGAAAAGACAGTAATGTTTAATCACAAATAGAATATTTTTTTGTTGTCTGTGGTGAAAAATGGAAACAGTGTCTACTCTAAATCAAGCCATATAATTACACCACACCTTTAAGATTAATAAGAGATTGTCCCTGATATTAGTTGCCGATCTTACTGAAGATTGTAATCATTAAATACAAAGGTATGTATATTACCGGAATGCAAGTAATGAAAACATTTTTTCCAGTCAGTTAAATTGTTACCATAATTACATTTGGTTGCAATGTCGTGGCTCACCACCTATTTAAATTGCATAATCTTGATGGATCCATGGTACCAAGTAACACAATTAGAACTTTTAAAATCAAATTGTTTGTGTCGTATTTTAATTCGGTAAGTAATTGTACTGTTTTTTAGGTATCCATCACCATGTCAATAGATTTATGTTTACTATAAACACTAACTGTTATTTTTATTTAGTCTTTTGAACATGTACGCATATGAAATGGAATATTAGAATTGACAAAACCGTTTCTATATCCAAGAATGGCCCTAGCAAATGGTAACTGCAATCATGAGTTACATTTTACTAAATATTTATTGCGAACAAAGTAAAACATATATTGTTGCACTGTAGCGCATGTGGTTTTTGAGGGCTATTTAATTAAACGACCTTTTTTTTAGACCGTAGTCAAGGCGAGAGAGAGGGGAAGAATGTATATATTACCAGTTGTTAAAAAACCACCCGCTTCACAAGTTGAGCGGTGGTGTGGCAACACTGGGAACTGTCAGAACGCCGCCACAGCACAAATGATATTTGCGCATGTGAATCATACGTTAGTTGCGAATCAACCGGTGATTATCAAATGACGTCTCTCCGCATGATTTTTGCATAAATTGCATATCTGTGGTTTGGAATAATTAAATAAAAAAATGTAAACAGTTAAATAAGTTTATTTTTAAAACAAATTTATTTATTTGTGCGATAGCTGCAAATAAGTAACATGTTAATTTTTATTAAACAATTTGCTTTTCTTAAAGTATATAATCAAATTATAAAAGAGCTTTACATTTTCTTCTTTGTAAAATATTTATGCAACAAAATATATACATAATATATAGTAATACTCGTATAATAATTATTCTTCACATACAAATACTCTTTAATACATACTATTTATAATATTTTAAATAGGTACATAGTATATTTTGTACAATACTTGTGATAAAAATATCAAATCACAAAAATTGTGTTACAAACAATAAAAAATGACTCATAAATCAACACAATAACGTAACAAAAGTATTGATCGTATCAATACAGTATACAAATCATACTCATGTAACTAAACATTATAATTTAGCCATTTCCACTTTGACTAGTAATTTTAAATTAATTGAATTGTATTTAACAGTCTTTTCATAGATATTTTATACTTAAAATAAAATAAAAGTATAATATGTATATTTGGTGTTGAAATGACTCGAGTGATTGAGATTTAAAATGTTCATTTTGATAGATTTAAATACTAGTTAGTTTAAAAGATTAACTTTCGAATTTACTAAGACTTTTTCACTCAAATATGACACCAAACACATGTATTATATATATTCAGTAGATTAGCAATTGTAAAACTAATTAAGTACCTAATGTAATAAAATAATTTATATTTTTATTTACAAAACATTTTTATTAATATTGTATTATATTAAAAATATTCATGTATTTAGGCGTAACTGAGATAATTAGGAAACTTTATGTACAATTCATATTATTATAAATACATGAATTTTAAAAATTGTATCGTTAATGATTGCTCTATATAACGAGTAGTTTCTATAATATGCATTATACGAATATTATTATGTAAACGACAAATAATATATTTGTGTAAATCTTTGAGCTCTGAAAGCTTTTATGGAGGTAGTATGGCAATCGATTGCTCCTACATATGTTACATTTTTGGTTATGTATTTGGTAATGGTTGTCACTGTTGATATGTCGATTGCATGACCAACATTTTTTATCACAAATAGATTTTAAAATGTATAACATAGACAGATTACGCATTAACGATCCATATTTTCGCTGAAATCTTGATCGTTGTAAGTCTTCCTCCAAGAAGTGTGCGTACATGTTCCTCGCCCTCGCCACCATTCGTTAACATCTTTGTAGCTTTTATGTTTTATATTATCGTGTAGAAGTGAACACAGTCTACACCAGAAATAAGTATTGATGAACTCCCCGGTACCCTATGATTAAAAAATATATTATTTTTAATGTTATACAATTTATAATTTGTTATACACTAACCTTCCATTTGAAATATGAATTATATAAATCATCATCTTTATCGAGCCTATGTAGATATTCAGCTAGTTCTTTAGGACTTTCAAACTCGTCTACGTGTATATACGAATTATACGGAGCTGCCACTTCATAATCTTCAGGTCTTGCTCCCATCACAATGGGCAGAATATTGCGTCTATTGTAATATATATATTGTTAAAGAAATATTATGTACATATATAGATGTTCTATAAAGATGATAAAACTTTATACCCAAGTCCGTTGACGAAAAACTTTTCAGTAATATAGTCTCTGCAGTTTGAATTCTCAAACGCAAGATAAAACTTATAGTCCTTATCTAGGATTTCGAAGCATTTATCTGCGTTGTAACGAGGACATCTCATAGTACCGCAAGCTCCGTATATGTCTACTTGAATATATTTTTTTAACTCATTCGCATACTGAAGTCGATGGTTTCGAGCACCGCAGTTTGAAACAAACCAAGCAACCTAAAATTATAAAAAAAAAAATAGTTTAATACTAAAGCAATGTTTTACTTAAATTTGTGTAATTGTTCAAAAAATAAAATAAAATTACAGCATATACAGCACTACTTATAAAATATACTTACATAAATGATTCAATCGATTACTCACTTTTGAGTAAAGTGTGACTTACAATGTTATAGTCAGTGGTATAGTGGGGTCAGGGCGTCATCCTGGTACTTATTTTTGAGTCAGGATGCCGCCCTGGCATTTTAATTGCAATAGAATTTGCTTTTCAAGTACATAAAAAAAATATTTCATATCTTTTTTTATATACCAAATATCGTGAGCGGGTGGATATTACAAGAATGCAAAAAATATACATATTCATAAAATAGATGACAAACTCTCGTTCTGACATTTGGCGACTACAATCAATTAGGAACGGAGTATGATAGTTACTCACTCGAAGATGTATTTTTGCTGGTATGGAAATATAATTATTTTTTTTGTATAATTTATACATAAAGATCATAAAATGTCACCAGAAATTTCATTCAAGCGTGAAGCAAAGCAATAAAACATATCTTAAACTGACATTATTATCGCCTCTTCTGTATTTAAACCGCAGATGACCGAAATTTAATATTTAAATTAATTTTTCATTCAAGAAGCAAGACACTGATAAAATAATTTTATTGAAGTAATTCTGGGTTGCGCGAAAATCACGCGACAAAAATTGACGCGTTGATTAAGTGTTAAATTAAATCTGTTTCGGATTTCAGTCTAATATTTTCAAGTGTCTAAATATTATCTATTCTATAGTTATTTTATTTAATTATAAAATTACATTTTTATCAAATTAAAATGAGTGAAAAACATAAACAAAATACAATGGAACATTTTTTTATTAAAAGAAATAAAACAGAGAGATAATAGAAAACGATAACAGAGAGAATCAAATAGTAATATTTTTGAGCATTATAATAATAATACAATTTGTAATAAATACATTTATTTGTTTTTTTACTGTATTTCTTTTATTTATTCTCTGGTAATTTTATTGTGAATAATTACTAATTAATATTAAAAAAATGACAGAATTTGGTCATTGCTGAAGTAATACTTCATTCGTTATAACGTATTAAAATAACGCCTGCTGTAGACTTAAAACTATAATACTATGTAAAAGGTAAAAACACAAAATACTTACTTTTTTAGTTTTATTTGACGCATAATTTCTCTCCATATTTTCAATTTGAGTCATTTTAGGATTGTAGTAATACCATCTTTCATAAGGAGCTACCAAATCACTATCCCTTCGGTAAGTCGCCGTCCAGTTGAATTGATCAGCGTTTTTAATGTTCGGAGTATGGTAAGGACACTCTAAATAATATAAAATCCAAACCTAAAAATAAAATAAATTATTTTCCAATACCCAATGCATTTATGATGGGAACTAAATTAAACTATTGGTGTATTATTGTACCACGATGGATGTTGAAAGAAAAATAGATCAGAGGTTTTTAATGAATACTATAAATAAAACAAATAATAAGAAAGAAGAGATAGGAAATTCTAGGATTTTAAGGTAGATTTAAGTTCATACCTGATTGATGGGTCTTGCCACGTTAGGTGGTATAAAATGATCTTTATATAATATAGCATCTGCATCTATGGCAGCAGTGTGGTCGCCGGTTATCTCGCACGTGCTAATTGGGCAAGAACTTATCTTATTGAACATTTCTCTTCCTGGTTTCACGTTCCAAGCGCCTAGACCGTTGGGCAGTAAAATTTTTTTGAGCTTGGGCGTTTCGCCCTCTTCCGGTAGTCGATAATCAGGAGGCATGAACATCAATTGGTTCGGTATCCTGTCGTCCGATGACTCCTCTGGAAACAATTTCGAAACGCGGCGTCCTGTGAGATCCTTCATGGCAGGTAAGGGCCGACGAGAACCTCCTTGAACGAACCATGGCTTATCTACTTCTATTTTTGGGTAAGGTTTCCCGTCGTCTATTTCGTTTATATCGTTGGCATGATTCTGAAAAAAAAGAAAAGCATGATTGTAAGTGACCTGTCTCTATCTAATAGTACATGCTAAAGCTAACTGGTATATTTTAAGATGCAAACATTTTCAAAAGTAGCGTAAGGATATCGAAAATGACAAAAGAAATAAGCAGCCTAACATGTCGATCACCGATGAAAATGTGAGGTATAAACTAATGATTTCTCCAAATAGAGAAATCATGTTTCTCGAGAAATTTGCTGATTTCTTGAGTTTTTTTTTTGTTGAAAATTAAATATGTACAAATATTTTTATTAATATTTTTTGGCATTGCTAAGTTTCACGTTCTTGCATTTTCCAGATCTTCTTGCCCAGCAGAATTCTCTTACAATTAAAATGCAAGTGTTTTAAGCAATAATTCTCCCGTCGATGATTTGGAAGTGACATTCAAGCATAAATTAGGATTTTGTATGCACATTGCCATAGTTAGCGATAAGTCATTGAGGATGCTCGGCTTCGTTAAGCGGAGCGCGTACCACTAAAACAATTTATTGCCGATTCGCGATCTGTACGATACACTTGTTCGTAGAGTCCACGAATATAGCTGCATTGTCAAACATCTCGGTAAAGTGAAGTACTTCTGGTTGGAGAGGACGCAGAGAAAGTTTCTCAGATATCTCAAAAAAGAGAGTACGGGTCATATCTGTATTTATATCCAATTGCTTTTCCTATGAGCACTGGAATACTGAACGACTTAAAGAAAATTTATTTTACGATTTATATTATAAAAAATACATTGTCTATTGTATCGCATATTATCTATTGTATTCCATTAGTAATTGTTACCTTTACCAACAATTTATACAATTCTTCCAATTATATTCTAGTTCAAACTATAATAAAACGTTCAATGTCACACATGCGACACGAACGCAAGAGTTAATGGTTTGATCGATTTTACTAATAATAATTATAAATGATTGCAAAATTAATTTCACTTATAATAAACATATTTTTATTTAACTATTGATTTTTTCAATGTTGAGTAGTTGCTATCTTATTTATATTTTTCCTTAAATAATGTGCTATATTTCATTGTTCCAGTGTATTATATTTATGGATTTGTTAATGGATTTATATTTATGAGCTCATGATTAAACCTTAGAATATATAATGAAAAACAAACCAAGGGCGGAAAACCGTCGTTCCCTCGAACATGATCCTTTCTTTTTTCATTGTCGTCCACATTTTCGTCATTTGTCAAATCTGAAGGATCTGCAGATGGAACTGCGCCGTTTTGTTTCCCGAAAGTAATTCCACTGAAAAGAGTAAACTGAAAAAAGAGGTTAAATATCAATTAATAACTTTTTATGTACTTAAAAATGTTTATCAGCATTGTAAAATAATTTTAAAATAAGTTTTAATTTTTTTTTTAAAATACTTTAACGCAAAAATGCCATTATACTTTTATTTTCTTTTTACTAATAATAAAGTAACGAACCATAAAATTTATGATTGCCTATCTATGTTATTATATATACTTAGTCATGTCTAGAATATTCTATTTACCTGAAAAAGCTTTTTATTACGATATTGTATATACATATACCACAATTAAAAATAAATAATAACTAGGCATTAATACGTAACAATCTCGCTTACTAGTTTCATCAATTTAATATTCAAGCGACATTATATATTAATAGATTAATTTTAATATTAGAGTATGACACGGGAGAAATTTGGGAAACTCGCTGGTGTATGTTAATCGTATTTTACATATGCATATATAATATATATTTTATAAGCTAACTAACATCATCTCAGTTAAATATAAACAAATTTAATAATTTAAAAAAATGAGAGCAAAAATCTCTTTTTTAAGGCTTGATAATAAGCAAATGTATATTAATTGCAAAATGTGTAAAATATTTACAAATTGTGTTCTAAGATTTGTTATAAGTTATACAAATTAGTTTTTTTCTAAAAACGCGTGTGATGGAGAGAGGCGCTTGAGCCTCCATATTCAGTGTAAGTAATGTGTATAGTAGCGATGTAAACAAGTATTAAGTCCTTTATACCGATCCTTAGACAAAGCTTGAATGAATGAGAAAACTTGCCAATTTAGGACCAATAGCATCACTGTTTAGCTTCGCCTTAAATACATCTCTCACATGATATACTAGTGGTATATATGTCACAACAAATCGGTGAAACCGCATATTGCATGAAATGGACAAAAATTTGCCCAATTCATGAAAAGTGCAAGCCTGTAGCTTCATTCATGCATTAGGCAAATTATCTGCCGAATGTTTTCTTAAACTAAGCCAAATGTTTGAACACATAAATTCATTCAGCTCTTTGTAGCTATTGCCGGAAAGATATTTGTGTTTGACAAGCTTCGAGGGGACTGTTCTCAAGCGTTGAAGTACTGGCCGCGACGTCAAGAATAAAGGACGCGATCACGACTCCCTAGGGCACTCTACAGTTCACAGCTGAAAGCCTTTGAACATTGCCATCCCTTAGCAGCTTTAAATACTGCTTTATTGTACATATGTACGCTACGCTGAGAATGCAATAAGATGTATTCTTTTAACAAAAAGGTATTAGAATAAAACTACGAATCTGTAGAGGTTTCTGAGAATTTGAATTTATTTCTCTCCAATAACTAGAGTACTTTGCTGTGTTGAGATTCTAGACAATTAGAGAACGTTACGATGTAGAGAACGCCAACCGCCAAGCGCTAATACATTGTTAAGGTGACACGCGCTCCGCATAGCAAAGCCGTGCAAACTTTGCTGATGTGTATATTGTATCTCTTTTCAATTCAATAAATTTTCTTTTACACTTTCGCGGATACTTAAAAAACGTATTGAAATACTCTAGGACACTAATATAGCAAAAATTTGTAAATATATATATATATATATATATATATATATATATATATATATATATATATATATATATATATATATATATATTTAAATATCTAAATATTTTCATTGTATGTTATATCTTGACCTAAATTTAATTATTATTTATGTATATTCAGAGGTTTTCATATGCAGACGTGTCCCATTTGACTGCAATTGCAGACGTGTCCGCGAAAGTGTTAAATTACATTATAATTCATATTCAAGGACGCTATGAACTAGCATATTGTACAGAACTAGAATAGCCAATTAATTATTAAAGTTCGCGCTCCGCATAACAAAGCCGAGCATCTTCGACACCATATGCAAACTTTACCGACATACTAAATCTACACCCTACTCGAACGTCACTCCTAAGTACTCGATGGAAGTATTTGTAGTTAAAACATGTAACAAATGTAACAATGTGACATTTGGCAATGAACAAAGATAACCGGTTGTTTATCGACCACTATTTTTTATATTACAATTTTGACTATTTTTTTTTGTAAATATCAGCATTTGTGCGAATGATCTTTGACATGTTTAGGTTATCTGCATATCTTAATTGGCACATAGATTGAAGAGCAAATGACTCAAATAAGAGCATTGTGGTACTCCAAAAATAAAAATATTACAATATAAAAAAAAAATTAAAATGCTTATTTTTTTAAATTTAAATTTAAATTTTAGTAGAATATGTATATAAAAATAATATTAGACAAAAAAACACATGTTATTGATTGCTTTGTATGTTTTAAAACAAATATAAGTTTGGATCGAAAATTCATGACTCAATCTGGAAAATGAACAAAAGTCATCTCGAGTTGGAGTTGAATCATAGCTCAATCAATCCAGCTTTGTCCAGTTAATTGTGATTTCCTGAAAAAAAGACAGTACACAAAATAATTTTAAAAATTGAGAATTTTCACCTGTAATATGTTGGACCAGAAGGCCAGAAGTGACGTGACCACCAGGAGCGCCAGCAGCCCCCTTCGCAAAGAAATGCGAAGGCGCGGCATGGCGCATGTCGTCTAGTTCTGGATACTCTTTACAAAAACCTCCCCTGTTATTTTCTCATGGTGTCAGCCGCTTTCCTGGTAATCTTTAACATGAAAAGAAAAAGAAAACGGAAGTCAGTCGACGATTATTGGCACACTATATATACTGTCTCATATCACGCACGATTGGCTGCACGCATGAAACTTAAGTAAAACTTGTCATATATATTTATTCGGTTGGAGCAATAAAACTTTTCATATCTTTTTTATTTTATATTACTTTTTTATGTGCTATTTATAAACAATTAGCTATATTAGCTAAGTAAATTAATAAAATAATACTAGTTTGAAAAAAAGTTCGTAGCATTTTATTTTGGGTTTGCCTTAACACTAAAAAACAATACAATTTATTTTATTTAACATACTCCTCTTTAATATTTTCATTAACTCAAGTGTCTATTATAAACTTTTTTTATGGATATACTACCTGTATTAATATTTAAAAATATTATTGTAATAAAATGTGATTTAGAAACTTATCATTATACTCGTAATGCAAGCATTTGCTATTATAATTAAATAGTTTTCCCATGAGAGAGTCGACTTATTCAATTTTTAATGGGTTTTCATATGTCCAAAACTTGTTTTATGGTAGTTATTTTACTGCTACACTGATTGAGTCCAATACTATTAACTCTGGGATATTTAGCTCAATTTTAAGACACTTGTTCTGCATTATTTGTACTCTCTTAAATTGCCTGTATTATACCAGACTACTTCATCGAGGGTAAGCTGGAAGTCCGCACCATCTCATCCTCGATCCTGAAAGCGACGATACCAGAAAGCACATCGCCGACAACAGCCCCTATATATCGCCGGGGGTCTGTGCCCTCGGATAATGTGCATTATCCGAGGTCCCCAGTGGTGTGTTTTATTAGTGTTTATTGTAATGTAATTTTGTAATCCTAGATCTACACATTTTTTTTACAAAGGTCTGTTCTTTAGAATGTATAGATCTCGTTTTTGAATTTACTTATACAAATTGTGTTTTTCACTATTAAGAGATGTCTCAGTGTTTATATTTTAGAAAATGATTTTTGTTAATGTACTGAGTATTATCAGTAGCTTTATGCATTATTTCGCTTAGAATAAGAGCTGATTTTTATTATGTCAAAGTTGTTTCATCTTATATATATAGTTTTTTTTTAAAAGTCGATTTTATTTATGCTGTTAAATCAATAAATAATCAATGTCAATTAAAATAAAATTAAAGTAATTTTATGTGTAAGATTATAGAGATAAAATAATATTAAATCAACTATGAAAAAATATTTTTTGCAGTTATTTTTATACATCTACTTTAAAATCCATAACAATAACTTGAAACAAAAAACTCATGTTTACAATAAGTACTATGTATCATGGTATCACAACCATAAAAATATTCGAGTTATTATAATTGTTAATAAAATTCTTACAGAGTCGAATCAACAAAATAACCCATATTGTCATGTACATGTTTATTTTCATCCATATAATCCTTCGTATACAATGACTGAAGAAATAATCATTACATTATTGTGATTGACATGTTTTTCGGGAATTCCGTCGAGCGAATATAGTTCTACGAATGTGTAAAAAATATTTGTGATCAAATTATGAAGCTTCACAAATTTAGCAATGACCAACACAGCCATATGTATGTATATTATATAATTATATGTACATACTACAAATTATATTTACCCTGTGTTAGTTGACTCATATTTTCACATGTAAATTAGAAATTCTGCTATGATTGATATTATATCCAAGATATAAAACATATTATAAAATCACCGTTTGAGAACCGCATCATTAACACGCGCCACAATAATTGTTATTTTTACATTTACTTTTAATTATAATTTATTATCATTATTTTTTGTAAATGAACATTTTATTTGACAGTAGAACGGGTTCCAACAATATTAACCACAACACAGACTACACTGAACGATTAAACTAAAGTTTAGCATAAACAACTGTTTTCGCGTTTGCTTCTTGCGATAACGTTAAAAAGTATAAAGTAAGTCAGGAAATTCTCAGTCAACACTGCGGTTTCGCTAAAGCAAACTTACCGCTTTATCATTTTTTCAATAGCGACACAGAACACAAAGCGATGCATCGCTGACGGACGTTTGACAAGCACTGGACGCCGGAAAAACGACGTGCGGTCAATCGTTGGAAATAATGTACACAAACGTATAAAATTTGTGATAATTCGAATCAATTACGTGTCATATTACTCTCTGCTATTTTGTTTTTAGCTTACATCATCAAATTTCTAGATTGCCATATTGTATTAAAACAAATAATCAATTTAAAGTATCGAGTTATCGGAGCTCATTTGCATGACTATAGTTTATCACGCATAAGCACCACCATAGTTTCATATTATTTTTAATCTTTAGAAAGCTTTTCTTTAAATTATGTGTATTGCACATAATTTAAAAAAAAATTAAAATTCATTTAAGTTATTTTTATAAAAATATAATTCTTACACATTTCAATAACATAGAAAATGATACATAATATATCAATAGAACAGGTATAAAATTAATTTTATTTTTAATGTAACATTCGCGAAATATTAGCATTATTGTTTCTTTCGCGATATAACACTACTATTTATAACCATTGCATTTTGTTACTAAGAATTTATTTATCACAAGTTAACGATGTTGACCAAAAATTAATCATGATTTCATTTATGAGATAAGAAAGTAAACGTTGCATAAAAATTTAATTTCCGATTAAGATTAGAGTAGGTGTATAAAATCTTATGGCTTAAATTTTAAATGTACTGTTTCTCTGGTTCTAAATTAATCATATTTGTGCTAATATATAAATATATATTAATATGCCATAAATAAAATCATTGATGCTACGCGAAAAGTACGAATGAGAGATTCAAATTAGTGATTAATTTGGATCGATCATCACAGATTATGTTTTCCTAGATTTGCCGTATCTCACGGATGAATATTGTAATATATTATTAAATAAAATCAAGCTAATTCGTGAATGGTGATATCTATTGCTTTCAAGTGTTGATTGCGATGTACCCCGTTGTAACGCATCGGGCTAACGTCTGTCATACTATAACAATTATTGAACATAAATAAATAATAAGTATAAAAAAGTAAAATATTTAATATAAAAGTTTCTATTTTTTTACAATTTATAAGTTAGTTTTTATTGTTTTAAGCAATTTTTACGGCTATTTATTACACCTTTAAAACGGTTATTATATTATCTTATTTATATATAAAGTTATGCCCTAATTTATAATATACGTTTAGTTTTCTTTCACCAACAATTTTTACTGGCTAAATATGATGTTTATTTATTTTTATTAAATCCGTCGTAGCCTGACAGGCGTAAGCCCAATGCGTTACAACAGGCAAATCTGTACCAACTGAGTAAGTCAATCGGACATAATCAATACCTACAAGTAAGTATTAACCACCAGACTAAAAGTCTGGGAATCAGTGACATCTATATTATTAATTATAAATTATTATGTGCTATACAATTTATAATTAATAGATTTTTTTTAGCGCATTTTTATAAATAAAAATTCGAGTGTCGCTGTCGAGGCTCGAACCCACAACTTCAAAGATACTAGTCTGAGACGTTACGTATTACGCTATTCCATCCTTAATAAAGATTGGTAATTCTAAGATCAGATTCTAAGATATATTAATAAAGATTAAATTAGTAAAAATATTTTTTTTAAACGTAGAGTGAAAAATGGTTTTAAAAAATACTAACCATCATAATATATCTTGAGCAATCATAGAAATTTAATTATTCTGTGTCAAATGATTTATAAATGCGATATATTATTGTTAAAATCAACGCGTAATTTTATCTAATCTTTGTGGTTAAAAATCATGTTGCATGTCACACACTATTCTATTTAATCAATTCAAGAGGATATGTTATATATGTTACAGTGTATGTTTATCTTTCTTCAGTAATTTCACTAAGTCATTTAAAATGTATCAAACAATTGATTTATTTATAATTCACTGGTCAATATCAGTGAAACTGTATTTATTCACGTACGTTCGGAACATGAACGAAATTCACTGGTGGTGTTTCATGACAGTATTAAAATAATAGAAATTATATTTACACTAGTAGGAATATATATCTGCCAGTGATAATGTATTGCCTACTGAAATTCCAGTGAAAATATATTTTCACTGTAACAACCCATAAACCCATAAAATACAAAATCAACCTGTTTTATCTTACCACTTGACCACATTATACATAGGCAACAAAATGATTTACCAAAGCTAATCTAAAATAATGCAATTTTTAAAACAGGCCAAAAAGGTTTTACACACCAGCGTGAGAAACTAAATATTACGTTATTAAGTCATAAATATCGGCAGGTCATGTCCCTTTTGTCATACGATCAATAGCGGTTACATACAGACCAGTAATTAGTAATAGCAGCACGGCGAGCCCCAAATTTCGCTCAGGGGGTGGCATCTGTATAAAATACACAAAGCCCCAAAGATAACTTCCATACCACCAACAATAATTTCAAACCAAAAGCTGTCCAACTTGAACTCGCTAAGTTTGTACGAACTTCAACCAAGAAGAGCCACCGGCCTCCTCTGGCGAAGATCGAAGAAGCAACCGCTTCCCTCTTCACGTCAAATTTGGTTTAGCTCGACGTCCTGAATTTAGAATTCGACCCGCTTTGGAGACGACTGGTTACTTCTGATATAGACATGGAAAGGGGGACATATGCATATAAACAGTACGTAAACGTGATTTAAATTGTTGCACAGCGATTATTAATAAATAATTAATACTCTTGAAACAGAAGCCATGACAATATCATAAAAAAACATTAAATCTAAAAACGTTTCACTCATACGAAATACCATCATCATACATAATATTTTTATGTTTGATGATATATTAAGTATACATATAATATTATCTTTGGCCTCTATGTATATACTTACATATAAATCTGCAACGGTTGATGTAAACATAAATAAATATTTCATAAAAATTTACTATTTTCATATATATGTATATGGTAAATCTAAATATAGAATTTTTATTACGTATGAACTTAAAATATGAAATTGTTTACGTAGCGAGTTACAAACACAATAAATTATAAATAAATCATTATAGTGTTGTAAATATATCACATTAATGCTTTGAATTTATGTATTCAGTTCTCGGTACTCATTTGTATTTCTATGTTGAGTTTCACTACTATACGTATAGTTTTCACGCATAAGCACCACCATAGATAGATAAGTACATAGTACTTGAAAATCGTCAAAACACGTTCTACATAGGGACATACCATTCCAGACACGTATTTATGACAGACGATGTCGCGTTTTTACGATTGAAATATCTTTCATATTGTGTATACGAGCCCTTAAAATTGCCATTTGAAGAAGTTGACATTTTTTATAAGCCACCAACAACATGCGAAATATATGCGAATTTTAACAGACTGTGTAGAGCATCCGTCCAGTATTTCGATTCCTGATATTATAAAATTTTATTATTCTAAAAGCTTATGTGTATAACTTAAGATATTTCTTGTAATACACCTTTCATTAAACATTATCGCTACTCTATCGTTTCTAATATATACTACAATGCATACACTGTGCAATGAGTTACACATCTATATATAGATAACGAAATTTGCTTTATCATTTTGACAGGATAGTTATCGCATAACTATAAAAGTTTTATTCGAATATCTATGTTGACATAAGTTTTTTTATGTACACCTATTTTAATATTATATTGTCTCCATTTCCTGTCGTTAGTTGTAATTTGCGTGTTAAATTAAAATAAAATCATTGTGAATATAATAATAATAAACTCGTTGCCCTAGTTGTGAATAATTTACACATACTATAGTAATTATTTACTTATAAAAAAACAGTACAAACCTGTCAAATAAAATATATATGTGAGGTAGATTACATATCGATCGCTTAGTTCGCCTATTCGTAGAAATAACTGTATCTAGTAATTCATATGCGCCTATATTCTCGTGCTATTCACACGCAAGAAGGCAACCATAATAACTATTTTTAATACATACATATCAACGTGTATTACACACCTCGTTTTTAAATTTATATGTGATTAGTCGAATAAGTTGGAATCATTTATTTAATGACTAATAAATGCGAAAATTTTATTATGTATTTATTAATTATATATTCACTCAAAGTGTTATTTACTTTTTATATTTAAGGTTTTTAATTTTTGCGGAAATATATTCTGTTAATTGTGCATGCAAATTTAGTAATATCAATATTATTTAATATAAACTAATTTTATAATAATTTATCTAGATTTTTTCACCAAACTAAAATGTTGACTTTCTTTCGTATTAATATTAAAAAAAAACAAAACAATTTTACAATGATTTTGACAGAACTGAACTTCTGATTTGAGAAGAGCAACAAAAAATGATTATATGATTAACTCTTTATTTAACCCTTTGATTTTTATTATTTCTTTACGCAAAAATCGGTAAAAAAAATATTTTAAAGAAAAAACTTTTTTTTTGCAAATAAACATAAAATATAATTTAAAATTAATAAAAATGGAAAAAGTAAGAATATTTAAATACAGCAACGAAATAAAATTTGCATTTTTCAAAAAAAAAAAAACAAAACAATTTAATATTTATTTTTGATTAACGCGTCCACAGGGTTTCAAATCAATTTTATAACTTGTATGTAATAAATCAAAAAACCTCTTTACTTTTTTTATTTTTGCTTTGTAAAAAATTTTGTATGAGAAAGTTTTTCGCGACAAATTGAAAATTCGTTATACTGGGAATTTCGTTATTTCGGTATTAGTTACAAAAAGATTTCACTGTATAAGGAATACTAAAAAAATAGTCAAAATTTTGACTAATAGTGGCATATGTTTTAAAAAATCAATATTTTAACTTTGTTTTATTTTTATTTAAAATACATATTTACAAATGAATTTATTAGCACCTTCAGTAGTCGGTGGGTTACAGCGTGGGTCAAATTTAATTTATTATACAATAAATGGCTCTGTCACACCGAAAAAAATATGTCATTTTAAGATCTAAATGTGCGCGTAAACATATCGATTTAATCTTGATTCAAGAGAGAAAATATGGTCCTAATATTTTTTCATACAGTACAACCATAAATCCCATGGAAAACACTACAGACCCCACGTTAAGCACTACAGGTCTATAAAAATAGATTCTACCCATCCCGTCGATTAGCAAACAAGACGGATAGGTACTATATGATCCGTTGTTTAAGTGCAAAGAATCAGAATTTTTGTCAGCAAGCAGATAGTAACTACGTTAGCAAATTTTCCGATTTCAAATCTGTTACTTAATTGCACAAATCAAAGATTCTCAAAATTAAAATGTATTTTTAAGTTTAGACATAAAGAAGAATATAAATTAACCAACTTCTTTTTCGTTTATAATTGAATAAAATTTAATAAAAAATAATATGCTTTAAGAATGCGTTATATTTATAACAAATGATTCTTAATTTAAATTATAAAAATAAAAATCGATTTAAAAATTCTGGCAAAATTTAGAGAAATTAAAAACTCAGACATATTCTAACGTCATTATTATTATATTGCTTAAAAAGGAAGTAAGCCATATTTTATTAATTGTTTCGCAAAAGCGCCGTTGCTGTATTCTTCTTTAAATACAGTGTGAGCGAAATGGGGGACGTAAGGACCCCATTTTCTATATATTTTGCCATATATTACATTTTTTTTACTAAAGTTAATCCTGTAATAAAATGTTACAAGTATCTTGTAATGGTTTTTATTCGATATAAAAAATATATGACTACCTGAAAAATAGAAAACGAAAACCAAAAACGAGTATCTGGGGTCTAGTCGTCCCCCTGTTCGCACAAAGAGCATTTTTTGTCTTTCGCCTGATATTAATTAATACACAACATTTTATATATGCTTAGAAGCGAATTAATACTTCAGTGAATATTTTTGCAAAGAAATCTCGTTCTAAAATAATTTCGGTATACCAATTTCTCTCACGTTATCTTCATATACATATGTTTACACATATAATAAAAACTTGATCTAACATGAAAGAAAGATAAATTATAAAATTAAAATATAATAGCATATAATACTTAATATTATTTATCTACAATTATAATAAATTGACCATATAAACCATTTTGGGAATATATATAATTCAATAATAAGAAAAACGACAATTTCATTTTAATGAATAATGTTACTAAAATAGTATTGTGGTTTTTATGATGTCGATAAATATTTATGGTATCGGTATAATTTTATGTGTATTCCAGTTGATATAATATCTAGTTATTTTTAATGTAATATGTACCATTGCTGTTTAATGTATTTACACATATATGTATTATATATTACATTTTCAATTATTTTTGAAGTAAAATATATATGCACAACAATTTATATTAATATATGTTTATACAATATAAACATATATTGTTGAACTGAAACATGGTACAGTAGTTATAAAATTGAAATACTATAATAGTCGAAAATCGTATATTTATAATAGTCGAAAATCGTATATTTATAATTTATATATAAAACGTTCAAAGTTTTTTAAACATACCCTAAATTTTCCGCAGTTTTTTTGTTAAGCTGGTTGTTCTAGACGACAAATTTGATACTAACTCAGACATTATCATCCGACGTTGTATTATCAGTCGTTTTTATCATTGGTTTACCTGCGATAAGATTTTTTCACATATAATATAAATATATTTACTTTATTTCACAATATTTAAGCAAACACATCAAATGTATAATCTAAAAAAGAAATAATTCAATTGACTATTTTGTATATCAAAATTATTTTCAATTTGATTATAAAGTATATGAACTTATTTTTCTCTATGCCAATCTTGGATATTTTCAGGATCACTGAGAACATCGGTCGCTACTAGGTAGCACCTAGATTTTGGACTGAAAAATTTAGTTTAAGATCTCAGTGACAATATAGCTTTAAATATTGGTATCATTTTTTTATTCGAAAAAATTTTATTACAGCAAAAAAGTGCGGCGGAATTACGTTTCAAAATCAATGGGATGAAGCTCCTATAGAAATCAACAAAATATCGTATATTTCACTAAATTTAAACTATATATTTATTTATACGGCAATGTGAGTTACGTGACTGTTAACGAAGTTATTTATTAATATTTTATTTAATATCAAACTAATCAATTATATGAAGGTATATTATTTTATATATTATTCAATAAGTCTGAAATGTCAAGGATATGAATGTATGTACTTCATTCTTCGAAAACGGATCGATTTTACTAGGAGCTACTTCGAAATATTCATCGCTCACCAACGAATATGTTTTGAACATGACACTGCACACTGATATTATAGACTAACATCCATGTAATATACGTGTTATTATTATAATATTTTAACGTGCATTACTAAGCCGAGAGCATTTTCCCATGTTGGCAACAATTGTCTGAATAAGGTTTGCGGTAGATAAGGTTAACATCGCTAACGGATAGCATGGTTTCTCCATTAAAGAATGATAATTATGTACAAGTAATAAAATATCTAAACATCCATGTATGTACATATATAATATATTTACACGTATCATTAAACAAGTAAGTATTTTTATATAATGAACCATGAAATTGAATTAACTTTTAATAATTAAAATAAATTCCTTAACGAAAAGAATTTCACATAAAAATGAGATCAGAAACACTGCATCAATTAGCATAATACTAAGATAATTTAAAGATTTAAAAATGTGTAAATCAAACGGTTCTGTAGGATATATTCTTAACATATTACAAATGAGGTATATAATACTTTATGCCTATCCCAAAAGTAAGTGTACTGATTTGTTTATGAACAAATAGGCATCGTAACACCTCATTTACGAATAGTAACTTTAGCTGCATCTATTGATTCAGTGCTGTGCTACCTGTTTGTGTACCGTAGTATTATACAACCAACACGTATTTTTATGTAACTCTAAATTTTCAAAGGGGGTCGAGTAAACGTTAAATACGAACCTCGTTCTAGAAAGTCAATATTATCAACAAACAATCAAAATGTGATAGTTATGAGAGCTGCGATTGAAAAATACCGCCGATTGAGGGTCAGGATAATTACAGAATAAATTCATCAAATTTTATCAGACGTTTTGCAAATGCAAAAATGTGCTCAAAAAACAATCTTTCCGAGAAAGTTCGTAGTTAGGATCAAGAATAATGAGTGTGCTAGACCACGCTGCAAATCTACTGTGTACATCAGCAACCAATTACGTTATTAAGTCATAAATGTTGGCAGGTCGGTAAGCATTTCATCATACCAGACAATATAGCTCCAAAGTAGTACATAAAACAAGGGCTTAGTGGACGGTACGAAACAATAGAAGCATCACAATACCTTTTAGGAATATTTATAAATACAAGTGCCACTGTATTTTTTCCTGAAATAGCGTTAAAAATCTACATGCGAGCAACCTGTTTAAAAAACGTAACGGCCGGACGTAAACAAAAATCTCACTAGTTTAAATATGTGTATAAAAGCCTTATACAAGGAGCCTAAAAATAATTTATTAACTTTCAACAACATCATCAAGCACTTTAATGTCAATAATATAATATATAATAAAAAAAATAACAGAAAGTTTTCATGCATGCAACGTAATTCTTAAATTATCGTATTGCCTACATAAAAACTTTATAATAAATAATAATAAATGCTGCTTTTTATTTTTTTTTTAATTTCCTTTACAATTATGTTATAAATTTATAATTTCAGTGATGGATAAACTTTTTGAATTACGACGATCTACTCTTTATTTAAAATATCGTGATATTCGGCACTTAAAAATTAAGTGAAAAAACTTTTTTTGAATATGGAAATTTTGTCGTCCAACTTCTCCGCTTAAAAATAAATGAAGTAAACAATTTATATCTGTACATAAATTACATTCTATATAAATAAGACTGTAAAGAACCAAAAAAAATGTGAAAATTACAGATTTCTACTTACATGCTAAAAAAATCCCATAGTTAATATAAAATAATAAAAATTGAAATGATTAATTTTTCAGGATGATTTTGAATCTATTTTCACGCAACCTACGTTTGGTCAATTGACAGAAGAAAGTCCAATACGTTACAACGGAGTATATCTGTACACTCTAACAGAACATAATAAATATATACAAATATTAACCAGCAGATTGAAAGTCTGGAAATCGGTAATATCGATAATATTAATTATAAATTATTATATGTAATAAATATATATCAAAATAAATAAATGTCACTTTGCAACTGGGACGGTTTTTTAAAAAAAGCGCATTTTTATAAATACAAATTTGAGTCTGCAGCTGAGACTCGAACCCGTCACCTCATGGTTATTAGTCTGAGACGTTACGGACTGCTCTATATCGTTTAGAGTGGTACAAATGTTAACAAGGTAATCGTAAATACGTAAAATATGCCAAGAGAAAAAATATATAAAAAATTTTGCTTAGTGAATTTATAAAAAACAGCATCTTAAAGAAATTACTAAGCATTTGAAAGAAATCGCCAACAATCCGAAATTGCCCTAACGCGTCATAACAGGTGACGAATTATGAGATTGAAACAAAGATCCAAAAATTCAAAAGAAGCCTAGACTAAAAATAGCTAGTCAAGTTCAATTGAATGTCAAAGCTCTCTTTAATGTTTTTTTCGGTTAAAACAGTATAATCTACTACGAATTTTAGGCATAAAACTAGTAGCAGACAAATTTTATCTAAAATTGTTCAATTTTCAACACAAACAGCGTCTTAAAAAAATTGCTGAATCAATTCTTATAATTTCTCTAACATTACATAAATCATATATATTTGGTTATGATATAAAATCAAAGATCTAACCATCTCAATAAAAACGTTCAGAAAAACCAAAACAAAAATCACGTCAAGTTCGATCGAATGTCAAGGTTCTTTTACCTGTTTTCTTCGATTAAATAGTCCACTATGAATTTTGGGTTTAAGCGAGTAGCAGTCAAATTTTCTCTAAAGCTTTTAATTATTTAACATAAATAGCATCGTAAAAATGCTAAGCAAATGTTGAATAAAATTGCCAAAAATAATTATAATAATTGTTTTATTATTTGTTTATTTATTTAAATAAATTGAAAAAAAAACATAAGAACAGCCAGTAAAAAACATGTTTAATAAATGCGGACAAAGAAATTAAAAGGGGTAAATTTTGCACCACGATAACGCACCGGATCACAACTCATGATTTGTTGTCCAAAATCAACACCGTCATGATATCGCAGCAACAGTATTTACCGAATATTCCTCCTACGACTTATTTTCTCGCAAATAATAGGACATTGAAAAGACAATGATTTCCGAAAATGTTGCGTTTTACTAATGATTTGTGGATTGAAATAAATGTTAGCAAAAATGTGATATTTATGTTGGAAACTACTTTGAAGGAAAAAATATTAATAAAGAATAGAAATAGAAAACATATTTTTTATCACACATTGTAATAACTATATTGGAAGAATGCACTCATGATTTTTTTTTATATTAAACTGTGGAACATATTTTTCAAAGAACACGATTGAAAGGCGTAATATTATATTGTATATAATTTTTATTTTAAATTTAATAAAATCTCATTTTATAGCATGAAAAAATAATATGATTTTTAGAAGTATTAAGAATTGTTTCATACTTATTATTAACCCTGTTAAATAATTTATTTTTCAATACATATTTTGGTTTAATTAATAATACATATATCATTTTATGTAGCATCCAACATTTCTTAGTGCAAAAACAATAAAAATCAGGTTTATTTACTATCTCATATGTATTACACAAAAATGTAACGTGCAAAATTTCGTTTAATTACTTGATCCACACATTAAAATTTATTTTATAAAATCAGAAAAAATAAAATCATCCTCTTAGTTGAAGTTAATATAATTTAAAAATTAAATATTTATAATTAGGTATTTGCAAATTATCAATTGAGTTTATTTAAAACGTGTGCACTATAACATATCTGTTCCTCATATCATATTACTTCTAATAATATATCATTATATATCGTTTGTGTAGCACATTTTTTTATTTTATAATAATGTTCATTTATTTTTCTCGGAACTCGATTGTCTAGAATGCGTCTCAATCAAAAAGCAAACGCAATAAAAAACGTTATCACTGCGATTGAAACTCTGAAAAGAAACGCCAACACAGTCTACCTACCTAAGCAAACATTTGTTAACATTAATTCATACTCACGTATTCATACACAACAAGCGTTCCTATCGTTTGACACATGAACATGTGTTTTATGGCGATATCTTCCGAATGTCATATTACTTCGATGCACTGACACACAAAACGACTCTGAATAACCAAACGAACTAAACGGCTATTCTAATCACACTTATTTGGAGTTTATTGTTCAAACTAGCGACGGACCCTCGAGACAAGCTGCGAAGCTCAGCATCCCTACTCAAATGAAAATCCATAAGGAGGCGTCGCTGTCCATCGCGCATGCCCGCCATACTTTCGGTGGGGCGCCGGCCGCCCCCCATGAATCAGTCCATGGGGGTTGTTTTCCACGCGACGGCTAATCCACCGCCGGCAGAACAAGTTTAGTAGTACATACATGCTAGAACTTTGGGCGACTTTTCTACCAAGCTGCTTTTCGTGCTTCGACATAAAAATCCGATCGGTTTATGGAGCATTAGCATGCGATTATCCGTATATGTTTCATAAAATAATGCGATGGATACTTACAAATATTTTTTACGTGTTGTGTTGCACTATAATATCAGAATAGTCTGCTTATCTTGAAAATATATCAGATTAGATTTGCGTCCACTATCTACTCATTAATCACGCAATTGTGGGGTGAGTGTGGACCCGTGATAAAGATAAGATTCGAAATGCAGAAAGGAGCAGTATGAAATATGGCAAAGATAATTCCGCACATAAAATGCATTTTACTACAATATATAATTCCAGTACATGTATTTTTAGTACGAAGAAAATTTATCTTAAAAGCATTTGGACATTACTCTCTAAGTTCTCGTAGAATTTATTATGAATTTAAACACTTCTAAAAGGTATCGATGGGAATCGAGCATTAACCTTCTATACGTCGAACTCCAGTTTTATGCACCGGAACACGCCCGTGCGTTGCAATCTCGCACACTTTCGAACCAGCTCTGTTTAATGCGCCGTTATCTAGAGCAATATTAATATACTGAATGAAGTATCAGTAGAGAGATAGTCGAAGGTTACACGTTCAGTCTATGATCTTGATCGTAAAAATACTGATAGCGGACTGATGGACTGACGGACGATATTACACGATCAGTCTTCTTGAGAACGCTTTCGGGTCGCTCGAATTTGTCCAAAAAACAAATATATTGAAAGTTCCAACTCTTCAAAGTATAAAAATCATCTTCCCCGTCCCTGATCTTCGAGACGTTATTATTTTTTTAATTCTCCACAGTAATTTTTTTAATATCGTCGATGGTGGCCAGAGGTTTAATTTTTTTATAAATTATCAACAACCTTTCCAAAGCTTCATTTCTCTTATACTTATTTACATAATTCTTATGGGTATTTTCCTAGAGAATATGCAATGATTCTAATGTAAATAAAAAATCTTTCTCGCCCCCAAACGGCTGCGTAGTTGGCGGCGACGTGGTAGCGTTAACCCATCTCCATCGCTGTCCGAGCGGTGACTGATAGATCAGACTGATGGAATGCATTACACGATCAGTCTGTTGTCAGTCCGCACCAGACTGACGAAAATTATCAAAATATTTAAATATCTGTTAGTCCGGTTCATCAGTCCGTCATTCAACGCGTTACACGTTCAGTCTGGCGTCAATCACAATTATGGACTGAACTGATGGCAGACTGGACGTGTAACCTACGCCTAAGATCTGTATTTTAACATCAAGGTTATACATTTACCACTCGAATAAAAGTTAATGTTTTGAGAAAATAAAATTACGGAGAACAACCGGGCACTTGAAACGAGGAATTTTGTGAAATAATTATTAAATATATATTATTTTTCATAATTCAAGAAATACATTAAATGTTCGATTATTAAAAAACTTGTTATTTTGGAAACTGATGCTGGATCACTTTATATTATATTAAAGGTTATTTAAGGTTACAAAAAAGATATGAATAAAACTACGGCAGTTATTGTGTCTTCAAAAGTAATTTTTACTGATAATGGTTTTGGGATTATCTGGTGATATTCGATGATACTGCATTTATTCCTTCTGCGTTATGTATATCTTATAATTAATTTACCACTCGAGTAAAAACTTAATGTATTGAAAAAAAAAAAAATTTTAGTGCAATTTTCAGCTATTCCATAGTAATTTTCAATCCTCATATTTTTTGTAATAATTTAAACGGGTGAAAATCAGAGAGATTCCGGTATGTAAGTTAAAGTGGATGTGTTAGAACATCCTAGTTGAGCTTCATCAATATATTCTGCGTGATCATTGTCAAATTGCAGGTAACAAATAATCACTAATAATCAATAATATTTTATTTTTTAATATTTTGATAATTATATTTCATGATTCAGCTTACCTGTTATAATAGAAAATGTAAAACAAATTTAAACTTACAAATGATACACAATATATTACATATAGCACTTTTAGTCGGTGCTTTATAAAATAAAACTAAAACCAAGGTTTAGTGTAATTGATTCTATATTTTAGAAAATATTATTATTCATTGTTGAATAACAAGCTAGTTATTTTGCTTAATTAAATTATTTGTAGAAATCAACTATTACTTTTGTAGAACAAATTTTTTTTACAGAAAAATCTTAATTTTAATTATATAAATTAAGATATGAAAATCTTCCGAGGCAATCGTAATTACTATATTTTTAAAATACTAATAAATTTGTGGTGTTATGTTTACAATTTTCATTACTAAGCATCTCAATGTCATTCTATGGTAAAATATATCTTGCAAAATTTCCTGTGAAATAAAAAATGTGAAGAATGCTGCTTTTTGTTTGGACTGCTAATAATCCAAAAAACGGATATAAAAAATCTATTAAATTAACCATTTACTAAAATATGTTGCTTGATGTTTTGTTGCAGTATATATGCAAATGTTGTTCTAAAATTCATGTTTAAAACCATAAGCTTTATAATTAATACTGACACACTTATCATCAAGGCTGCAATCGAATAATGTGTCACATTTTGCACTCTCATTATGAACAAAACAATATGTACTAATGTACATTAACAAGCAGAGTTCAAAGTAGATTTGATGTGTAATGTAATGTTAGAAATAAAAAACCATTAAATTTCCCATTCGTTTATTACCTTGTGACATAAAAATACTTATAACTACACAAATTTATCGAATCATTATACATAATATTATGTAACATTGTAATTTAAGTTGCAAGTGGTAAAAAATAATACAAAAGAAAAGGTATAAATAAATAAAAATTGCAATTACATGTTTGACTCAATTACAAAATACTTCATAAACATTGGCACCTAGAACTTTTAACTTATCGTAACCGAGTAGTTGGTTGATTATCATATGTGACAAAAAACTGGAGTTGTCGATCGGTTGAGTTAGACAGTTAACAACCGGAATCAATTTTATTAGTGGTAATTGAATTTTGTTAATGTTAACGAAAGCTTGATCGACACTGCTTGGAGAACCTGAACTCGTGGACGCTTGGCATTCGTCGTTTGCAGTCTGATTGAGGTTTATACTTTCGGCGATTTGATCGAACAACACTGAAAACCCGCGACTCACGCACGAAATGCTCAACGATGAAACTTCTTCGCTCTCCATCAAATCTATAGTTTCGTTAAGAATGCTTCTATACATTGGGTTTATGCTATTTTCGATATCGCTGATGAAAAACGATACCATCTGCTTTAAAGGATCCGAATTGTCAGTGCAGAGCTCAGCCTGAATCGACCAAAACAGTTGCTCTGTGTCCTTCAAGGTGAACTTTTGCGTCAACGGCATTTGTTGCACAACAACTTGTACTTTGCTTTTGATCAATTTACAAAGTTTTCCAATACCGTCCGATATGAAGTATTGACAAATTGATAAGTACTTCTCTCTCAAATCTGTCGTCACAGTCGGAGATTCGTTGTTCATTAAATCCTTGTACAAATAACCGCCGATGATGTTCAACTGAATCCTTAAAGCGACGACTAATATTGTATACGAATAGATCACAGCCGACGCTCTCGCAAATGTTAATACCTTCAATTCTTCCCAAAGCTCGAGTCTATTAAGTGGATTCGTACCGAGCGTTTTCAATATTTCTTCAGTGTCCAAAGAGCTCAAGACGGCCTGATTGACTGCCTCCATCAATGACATAATTGTTTGGTTGCAAGTTTTTTCTGTGTTTTCAAAATGTTGTTTTTTTCTACCCATATCGAAAAATAACTTCGCTTCTCGTTCTTCCCATGCTTGAATCTTTTTCTGAGCATATTTTAAAGCTAAAGTCGCACCACCGACTACTACAGTAGCTACGATAAACTTGCGTTTGTGCCTATCGAGAAAGCCTCTCAAGGTTGAGAACATATTGGCAAATTTATACTTTTTATTGGTATTTTCAGTTCTTAATCATGTTTTAATTGATGCTTCGTTACCTAAAAAAGATAAACATCGTTAATTTCAGTACAACATCCTCAAAAATTAACTATTTTTCCGCATCTTAAGGTAAAAATGATCTATAAGATGTAACGCTAAATTCAATAGCTCAAAGGTCATTCTAAATCAATAAGAGTTTCTAAATATCTGTAAAAATATAAATGTTTCACATACTGGTGTACGAAATGTGTCGTATAAATTTGACATATTATAATCAAACATTAAAAACGGGATTATATCGTGTGCTAATTTGATAGTTTAACTCACAAAGTTGCAGTTGTCAACGAGCGGCCAAAGATGACAATACGGGATGTGGCAAAGTAAACAATACAAATTGTATAGTAACTAAAATTAAATTGGTTACTAAAAAAACAATAATTGTCAATAAAAATTGAAATGTTATCTTCATTAGATAACATTAAGAAATAATTTTAATAATATTTTATTGTAATTTATGAATATTACTTTCTTTCTACCATTTAAATCACAAAATTTGATTCAATGATAAAATATTTCAAATTTCAAAAAAAGTGAAACCTAATGTAAAAATATTTATAAGCTTAAATTTAACAAATTTTACTCTTAAATATAAATGTAAACATTTGAAACAAATAAAAAAAATAATAAAATCGAAGACGAAAGTTTTGGTTGACTTTTTTTCAATTTTCAATCCTTTATTTTAAATATAACTCTTTCGCTTATGTTTAAACAAATATATATATGTACTAGAAATATAACTTTTTAAAATGCTTGTGGACTACTAATGTAGATAAAAGTTCGTACTTTTAAGTATAATAAATTCGTGTCCTATAATATTTTATTGAATTTTTTTAGAATCCATTATGAGTGACAGAGATAAAGTCGAAAAACACTCGTCTTTATATTAGAAATTGCCACCATTTATTTTTTGTAATTGTCACTATTTGATTGCATGAAATTTTACCCTTTAACTTAATGTGGAAAGAACATATAGAAACAATATAAATAATATTTTGTATTGTTTAAAACGTTTACATATAAATATGATTATAGCTGAAAGTAGTGACATAAAAGTTGTTTTAATAGATTACATATCTAAAAAAATGTTGTAACGACTGCGCCACTTTTTTATAATAGCAACATTCATATGTCATTTTTGGCGGAGCTGTCAAACAAGATGAGTCTGCATATAGAAGGTGGCGATTCCTTGCGAGGGCGAACGTTGGTGATCGGTACGGCCAGCTCTTCTACCGTCTCTCAACTGGCTGCCGAATTGACGGTTTCGTCTGCAAATTTATCTTCAACTGGGAGGATATGGAGCCCCGCTTTGGTACCTCTGACCGGAGCGGATCCCTTCGCTCGTTCCGATCGTCTCGCCGGTCCGGCCGACTTCTACGCCGATCCAAAAAGCGGAATAGTTGTCCTACTCTTTCGCTCGCCGCCAATAGGAAAACTAGCAAACACTTTCGTTAGAGATCTTGCTGTTCAGCTTCAAACCTGCGGAGTGGCCCGAGTGATCGTTCTAGCCGGTAGCCTCGGTCAAGAGAAACACTCTATAGAGTCCGACTCGTTCCGATGCGTATCCAACGAGTTTCTTTCCGATACGGATAAACAAACAATAACAAGTTTGAATTGGATAAGCTATGATCCAGAAATGCCAATACACGGAGCAAGATTTGCAAGAAAACTTCACATGGCCTGCACCATTTTGAAAGTACCCAGTTTAGTACTGTTCAAATATTGTTATGAAGGCGACAATTTGTCTGACGCCGAAGATATGGTCGTCTTTCTGAATAACTTTTTAAAAATGTTCGATGAGAGTACAATAAAACAACAGTTACTACGACCTCCCTCGTGGAAATATTTTTATGGATTGTCTTATCCCATTTCTTTATATTAATATTTTCCATTTTTTATAATAAATAAATATGTGAACAACACAGTTTCTTTTATTTGTCTGTTATGCGAGTTACTAGATAATTTAAAGTATTTTATTTATTATGCTATTACTTTTGTTTAGATAAAGTGACATAATGGTCGATTTAGTAAACGATCTTGACTTGCAAAATCTACAATTTTACAGGAAAACAAAAATGCTTCTTATTAAGTCCAAAAACAAGGAGAAACTCACATGATAAACTTTTTTAAATATACATATAGTGATTTCTCGATTTGGTAGAAAATAACTATAATGTTATTTATTCCATAGTTATTATTCTTACCCACTGCTCTGCCAAATGAAGGGGGCTAACGCTGACACTTGCTGGCATTTAATTTATATCTTAGGAAGATGGTTGTTGGGCGTGTGCAGTTAAAGCAGGGTCCTAAAGAAATTGTTTATTGACTTGATATTGCGCAGACTTACATTCAGTTTTATGTAAAATAGGATTACTAAAATACATGTATAGCATTTTTTCGTTATAACTTTCGGTATCATAGTTTAACAAAACATGGTATTGAAATACATTTAATAGTGAAGACATCGTTACAAATATACTTTTGTTTCAACAATCAAATATTTATATGTTAGATTGCAATTTATACAATTTAACTTTTATTGAGAATAGATCATTAGATTGTGCCAATTGTTGAAACTGAATCATCATCAAGTATTAGAATTCTAAAAGACTTATCGTTATTTTAACGTTCCATTTATAAAAAAAAACTTTCGACTTTTGTTACATTTTAAAGTGAATAATTAACCTTCGATATTTAATTTAAATATTACACATTAGTCAATTTGTGGCTAATAGTCCTGAGATTGTTGGATAAATAGATATTTATTAGCAACACATCCCAAGTTTATAAGCAAAATGTTCTGAATGTTCACGTTGTGCAAATAATTGCATTGAAGTGTATAAGTACAACAGTTATTTAATTATAGTATTTAAGTAAATTAAATTATTTCATAATAATAATCGATTACTTAGAAATGTTTTATATATTTGATGTAGTGGACGGAGTGTGTTATTAACATTTTGATAACCAGCTCGTATTTCAGCACACCCTTCCCAATCGATTTGTTTATTAACATTTTAATTATTATAATTAATATAAAAATCAAACCAATTACAAATAAATTGATTTATATTCCATATATACACTTTAAAAAATATTTTGATTTTCATTTAATATTATACTTTCACGGTGGCGGGTCTCACACGTTTATAATTAGTTGTGTGGGGGGTCTTCATACACTCGCTCCTTAATACCATAACCAAACGATAATTACAAAAATGTAACTTGACAATTGTATAATATAAACAAAGGGTACGACGGGTTCCCGGGTGCTCCCACCCGCATCCTCAGGTTGTGTATAAGCCCTTACCTATCGGCTCTTTTGCAACCCTAGCACTGAGCACAACCGCTTCCCATCGGCAAGCCGATGGTCCGCTTCCACGTCTCGGCCGGAGTCGTCCCGATGGACGACTGCGACCGGTGTCCCGGTCCGGAGCTACTGATGGTCTCCCGGCATCACTATCTTTTGTTGGAGACGGAAAACAAAGGGTAACCCGCAAGAACGATAACACTATAGACTGACACTGAATAGACCACCACAGTAAACTCTCCAGAATAAAAAACAATCCTTTTGGAAACAAAGGAACCTATAAACAATGTGTCAACGCACGTCATTATTATCAACGTAAATACAGAGAATCCATACCTTTTTTGTGCATTGTGGTTGCGCAAACAATACACTATCGGACGACAGTAAAAATTTGACCTACGAAATCTGTTCGAAATCTTTTAATGCGTGGACATATTTCGTTGATTGAGTATACGATTGCAACGATTGGTTGAATAATCTCTGTATAGTTGTGATTCGCTGGAGACCTCCTACAAAAGGTCTACCTACGCTACAAAAGGTCCGACTCCAAGAAAACTATTTTAAATCTGATACTCAACTTCATTTTCCATGAAAACAAATGGTCGATTTTTTTTCGACAAGCTATACACCGTAATAAATATTTTGTAAATTACTGACAATAGCACTATCTTTTGAATCCTTTTCAATTTGAATAGCAATTTTGTGTAGTTTTGATATGAAGTGCTCTTTCATTTTCTTTCTTACCGTGGCCTGGTGAACGGAATTATATTTATCCGATGATTCTATAAAGCAATTTTGACACTCTTTTAAAATATGAAGTCCTAATAATTTTTGCGCATAAATTCATTTTATATTTACTTTAAAAAGTCACATTGGAGTTGATTTCAACAATCATGGAGCTTGTCATCATATTGAGAGTGTGGAAGTGGTACAGTATTTTTATTTAGCTCAATTTCATATACGGCAACTCTGGCGCTTTCAAACATTTTGGTATTTTAAAAATAATACAGCTTATTCAAATGATTTTTCTAGGAAAACAAAGTTGGTAATAAGATACTATGACACTAAAGGAAAACTGAAAAAAAAACAATGTGGAAGAAAATGTCCGTTATATCTTTTAGGTTTTAGTCAGCACACGTTTCAGTAATGGTCATATATGTCTGGTAACGAGTGCAAGCATATTTTACCAATCTCCACAAATGTGTACATTTCCCGGGCATAATAACAAATATCACATCTCCTGATATTAATTGTCGTTTTTAAACATTTAATTTTACGTATTGTTTTAGGAACCGGCTCTACGAACTGAAATTATTTTAGCAACCGACTCCATCGAGCAGCAAGCCACTGGGCAGTGGTATACCGTTGGTTTGCTAGTGGTTACTGCTGCCAAAAGTACATTTCGATATTTTATCAACTCGGAATAAATAAATAAGTAATAGTATAAAATTTGTGGTTGATTACGATTAAAAAAAAGTTGTTTATATTTGCCGTTCGGTGTTAGCCCGCGTCGTGCCTCGAACCGCTGATCAACTTTACCGCATGGCAACACCGAGATGTAAAATTTTTGTGGACGATCGGGATCGACAGGTTTAGCCGTGACGTGTGGATGGTTCGCTCCGGAGGGTTTCGCTCGAGCGGACGCGAACAGTCGCCCAACGAAGCGGACCCTCGATCAGCTCGGGGACGATTTCGATCCAACCCCGCCGTCGAATTAGGTCAGCGAAAACAAAACGGTGCTTGTGTTTATCATCCTTGCACTAAAAGTAGAACGTGCAATTTGCTGCTTCTTTGTGGCTTTCTTTAAATAGATCATATGAGCGTTTTCGTTTTATATTTTTAGATTATCAAAATGAACGATTGATCGATCGACGATCATAAATGGAGTTGAAAGTTTGGGTGGAAGGCATCCAACGTATAGTTTGCGGCGTAACGGAAACCACCACATGCCAGGTGAGTCGAAATCATCAATCTGATGATTACATTAGACTGTTTATCAATTAATTTTATTTCAACTTACAGGATGTCGTTTTCGCTTTGGCTCACGCTACTGGAAAAGTCGGTAGGTTCACTTTGATCGAGCGATGGAGGAGCAACGAAAGACTGCTCGCCCCGCACGAGTTTCCCTTGAAGATTCTCATGAAGTGGGGCGAGTACTCCAACGACGTTCAATTTATTTTGCAACGATCGGATTCGGTGAACACTAAGGCCAACCAACAGTCGCCAATAGGAACGTCGGTCAGCAATAATATTGTTTTGCAAAAACAACAAAATTTAAACAACAGGTATTTATTTCATTAATTAGTGAAGAAGTACATGTTAATAATAGATTTTATATATATAGATCTGCTAGCAGTCAATCCGGCGGAAGTAACGATGCGATAACCTCGGGATTGGATAGACTTAAAGATACTCGGAAAAGCCTAAACTATAGGTATATTTGGTTCGATGATTATTGCGCAAACGAAAACTCCCATCATAGATGATCAATATAAACAATATATATTAAAAAAATATTTGACAATTATATTAATAATTTACATTTATATTTCCTAATTTTACACAAATTTTTACCAAAAATAGAGAATAATATAAAGTAGTTGAAATTAAAAGTAAAACATATTTGACAATCAAACGTTTATCTATGTTCACAATAATCCGGTCACTGTATATTTGTACTTTTATTTATTTTAATATATAAAAATATTAAATTAATTTGTTAATTTTTTTAGTGGAAATAATTCAACAAATATTCAAGACGTTTCAGCCGGAAATCAAAACGATAATGCATTAAATATGAGTCCACAATCGGGTTTATCTAACATGTTGCACTCTGGTAATCATCCAGTAGGAGTAGTCAGAGGAATTCCTCAAAATAAAACGTCTCCAATACATCAAGTCCGCAAAGATGTGCCGCCTTATAGGTAATAATTGTATTTTTATATACGAATCGTCGGCTCAGAAGAAAACTGTCACAAGAGTGGTTTTTCTATATACCACTTTGTAATGTATTTGTTTGAGAAATTTTGCTCGATTATACTGGAAACAATATTTTTCCATTTTCACCATTGAATATATATTTCTACTAGGGAAAATGTAATTTAACTGCTAGTGAAATTATATGTTGCTTTAAAATGTCTATAAAACTCAATTTGACAGTTCCGAAACGTCCATTTGCTGTTCAAACCCAAATCTAACCAAATCCAACCTAACCTAATGAAAGTTCTAAAACTAATAGTTTTAGAACTATTTATTATATTATACCAAAATATTTATCTCAGAGAAAAATAAGCGGAAGAAGAAGTATAAACAGACGTTGCATCTCGCATATTGCTCTATAGTTCGTTTGTTCTTCGATATTACACTATGTTTTAAAAATACAATAGTTATCCTTCACGATATTACTACAGACTTCTGATATGAGAGTATTGGTCAAAGTGTTTTCAAATCGAATTTTGGTCAATAGTAGAGCACAAAAATCCCTTCTCAGAAGTCAAAAATTCACGTCAAAAGCAATAGTTTTTACAAAATACCATAATTCATAAAGTGATAGTTAATGATAATATCAATGATAAATTTTCGGTCGTAAATATTCAATTTATTTGGTGAGTGCCCACACCAACTTTTATAATTATCAGTAGCGTAATTTTTAGTAATATGACAATTTGAAAATTGCGATCATTTCGCACTTTTTTCGACCGCGCGCAAATATGCTGGCTATACGTATTTTTTCGCACAAAAGTGCGGCGCTTTAGGTGTTAATATGATGACTAGAAATTGGAATCAAAACATGTAACGATGTATTGACATTTTTTGCTGTCAACAGTATCAAAGTTGAACAGTCGTACGAATATTCTCGCGTAAATCGACCGTAAAATGTTAAAAATAAATAAATTAATGTAGAGGTCGCTAAGTTTGATATTTGTTGTTTTTATTATGAGTAAAAATATTTCACTATCATTTTATCATAATGTGTATCGTTTATATTTTTTAAATAACTATGTATATTTGGTGAATCTAACACAAATTATATATAAGATTGATTAGTATGCGATCCACAGTTCTGCATTTACTGATTTTACTATTGCGAATATGTAAACAATCATTACGAAACTATTTTAAATTTGACTTTTTTATATTTAAATATTAAGTAATTAACAAGTTATGATGGTTTAAAAAAATAAGTTTAGGTTCCAATTTTCACAAATAAGCCCCGTTGCACGGCCGCATTTTTTGAATAATATTTGAGATGCAATGTGTGAAGCTTAAAAATAATGTAAACTAAATGACATGTGATGTGAGCATTATATGTTTCAAACATTTAATTATTTCTGCTGCTGAAAAGACTCATTTAGTTGCTGTTGATGTTGGTTTAATTGTCGGCAATGTGTTGCAGCAGCTGCAATTGGTGTGTTAAAAAATAAATTACTTTAGACATAATTAAAATTAAAAATTATTCATATTGATTTAAAAGAGAGAAATAGTCTTCAGCTGCGTAGTACTAACTTGGAAAAATAAGTAATTTCTGATAATTCTTTTGTGTGTGACCATATTTTTTGTCAGCTCTTACAGCCATAACTATTATAAAGTAATAAGATATATTTTACAAAACAAAAAAAGGCATAATGAGCTGTAGACTGCAGTTGTATACTGGGGGAAAAAAACAACTACCTGCATCATAGAAATATACAACTGTGTTTTTAGAATTGGTACAATGTTCATCTAGAAATTAAAAAATCACAATATTTCACTACTCTCGCTTGCACCTAACCTGTCCAACAGTTTTGTTTGTTTTGATATAAGTCAGATATTTTTCAAATAAATAATTTATTGCCTATTTATATTTATTAATGTTATAATATTTTTTTTATTATCATGATCGTTTTATATTTTAATTCTGATCGCTCTATATTTTTATTCTGATAATGCGCTATTTTTATTCTAAACATTTGATATTTATTCTGACCTTGAATAATATAATTATGACTAGGCTATTAATACAATTCTGACTAAGGTTTGATTTAAATTCTGACCATTTAATTTGTTGCCTTTTATAAACGTAATACTCGCATCAATATATTTTTATGCTGAAAAGTAACAACATGAAATGACTAACGAATTCTATATAAATATAAAGTATATATTGCGACACTCACAACATAATTTTTTTAATTCATGCCAGTCTTCTTCTATACCGATGATATTTAAAAGGGAAGGCTATTTTATTGACATAATTTTTGATTTTACATCCATAGGGATCCACCGCCGCCTTATAGATCGCCACCACCTCCAGTATCGTCTAATAACTTAAAATCAAACGTAAATCAAATCAATAGAAATATGCAAATGTCACCGAGTAATATTACCATTCAAGATAATCAACAGATGAGCTCGGAAGCAGTCGCTTATAATCAACAATACAGGGAGCTCGTATCGCTTGTGAACTATCAGAGAGAGAAATTATCGAATCAGCAAGCAGATTTGACTAAGGTAGTACTCTTCGATTTATTATTGCTTAAACTAAAAATTAATACAATTTGAATGTAGTACGATGCGGAAATTGGATTTTGGGAAGCGAAAGGAAGGGAGCAACAGCACCAAGTCGAGTTGATTCAGCAGCAGATCAACTCTAGCGATACTCAGTTGAGAATGAACACCGATCAGGTAAACTTGTCCCCTTTAAAATTCATATCGAAGACGTTGATCGACAATGACTAAATATACAACAGATTCAATCGTTGGTGTACGTGGAGGATGAAAGCGAGATAGCCAAGCAGGCGGAGAAGACGTTGAAGTCTGAACTCACATTGGTCAGGTCGAAGCTGGCGAATTGCGAAACAGAACTGTTGCAGTGCAAGAACAAAATAAGAAAACTAGTCGACGATATACAATTCGAACAGAGAATGTCCACGCGAAGTCAAGATAACAGGTAAATATAAATAAATAAATTTTGGTTGAATATTAAGTTTAGATAATGTAATATTCTCTATTTTCTTGTTTTATAGGCAACAACTGGAGAGATCTCTATTATTAGAAGTCGATAGATTGCAAGGTGAAATTCAGCAAGCTAAACACGCCACGGAAATGAATCACATCACAGCCGATACGCTCAAACGAGAAGTAATTGATTAATTTGTGTACTTATCTAATGTTTCGTGGCTTTGGATAATGTCGTATTTCTTTTAAGGTGGGAATGCTGGAGGCGGCTATTTTGGATAAGAAACGACAAGTGGAACAATTGGTGAACGAGATGAAGGAGGCTAATTTGCAAAGCTTATCGGGGACGACGGACGAAATAAGACATTTGCTAGAGGGTATGTTTGTATTGTCATTGTCGCAAATGATTGAAACAACTTATCGTAAGATTGTTTTTCGATAGGTTCCAGTAAACCCGGTAGCACTCGAAGGATAATCGGATCGCCGAGGCAGTTGGAAAACGCGGTGCCGACGAACAAAAATCCTCACGGAGTATGGGTCTGATTAGATATTCGACTAGGGGAAACTTAACAAATTATTTATTTAATAACTTAGAATATAGTACAACCGTACCTTATTTTATTGATTAAAAAAATATATTAAACATTTACAATAAATATTATATATAAATTATACACATATAATTTCATAGAAATTGTATCATATATCGAACACGATTTATTCTCTACACTTAAATCACATTTCTTTACTTAAAAATACATAACACAATATACGAGAATCGTTGGACTGATATGTTCATTTTGACATAATTTTCATTCAATCGTGTATAAATCAACGCTCGTTGTACTGACGTTTGAAAAACCAGGAATTATACTTTACATACAATAAATAATACCAGTTTTTCATAGAAATTTCACAGTATTCAATAATTGTGTATTAACATTAAATTATAATTGCAATTCTGTTTGTGATTCATTATGAAAATAAGACTAGTTTGTCGCAGATCATTTACTTTTTCAGATATGACAACTGTTTAAAATGCAATGTAAAAATCACAATGTGCATATTAATTAAATCTATGAAAAGGTACCATCGTATGAGTCTAGAATATAAATACTGTGTTTTTATATATATATGATTTTTCTATTACTTTAATTTGAACTGTTACATGGCTTGTATAAAAGATGATTTTATTTAGTTCTAGTGTGTGTAAATAGGTTAAAGTAATAAAATGTGCGTTCTTTTCATATTCAGGTCTTGCCAAAAATAGCCATATTATGAGTGTTTGTTAATTTTCGCAATATGTCGGCGAAATCTTTATCTTTCAAAATTAAACGTATCAAATTAGAAATGTATTGAGATTTCACATTTTCTTATTCGATTAAGAAAATAGTTCATACGTATATTTTATATGATTGTCTAGTCGAATATATTTTGCCATTTAATTTGAAAAACCATAGTTTTGGTAATAAATTTGTATATGTATAGTTAAAAATGGAATAACAAAAACCATCGAACATATCTTTTGTCTAAGAGTATCTTAAAATTATTATTTGTATTCTTATCTGACGACTGACAAAAATAAACTTATGGTCAATTTTTAATGTTTTTTAAAACATTTTCTACTCAAGTATTTGGCCATATTTCTGTATTAAAATTGCATTTATAAATGTGTATATATACTCAGCGTGTATATATATATATTTGCATATCGGATTCTATGATCTCTTTTTTAAGTTTTATGATAATGTTTTGTTTTATGTATGAAACTTATTTATTAGAACACTTTTGATAAATATATATATCGGGATAGTGAAGTAAACAAACTCTTAATATTTTATAGAAATGTATTATTTATTTTAGGAAGTTTTACTTAATTGCACGATGATGAACAAAGAAGGTAATTTAAAATAAATATATATAAATAAATTTTCAAGCCTATTATTTATCTTTTTTAAAGCATGATTTTGAGATGAGACTGATACTATGATAATATTACATACACACAATTTTATAACAATTTATACCATCAGTGACGAATTAATCGGTTATTAATGAAAAAATTACACTACAATATTTTTTTTTGTTACAAAGTTACAATAACCACTAAAAAATACACTGATAACAAATTATAATCGATTTTTTAATAAGTTTATTGCAGCAATTATGTTTCTTGATAATTTTTGGTAAAATTATTATCTATCACAATAAAAAAAGATGAACATGTTAATGTTAGAATAATTGAACAACCAAGTATTGCATACTATCAATTATTAAAAAATATAGCAATATTGTATATCACTGATAGAAAAAAAAATCATTTTATAATACAAAAAGACAATAAATAAATAATTTTAAATATCACTTTATTATCTTTAAATTTTATTTTGTAGCTGTTATCATCTTTCAAAATAAATTGTACAGTTTATTGAGGCTCGTCGCTGATGATATAAGTAGAGATATATACAACAAAAGTAAAAGTCTAGTTCATTTTATTATTAAAATATTAACACTGGAGTACAAGCAACATAAACAATGTGCATCTGATTCAACACAGTCAAAATAACTTAATCACACATAGATTTTGGAGACCCGCCAAAAAGCGATCGCATAAAGTACCTTCGACATGTTTTTAAGGCCAATATATGAGTGTTCATTCATGTTAGTAAGTTATAACACGTAATAACAAGATATGAGATTGAAAAATAAAATTAAAAAAAAAACATTTTTCGTCATAATAATAATAATATGCAATTACATTTTTACTCTCGTAACAATAACATTACATTCAAAATGTCTTGATTTTATTATCGAAACTTACATAAATATACATTATATAATAATAAAATATAGTTTTGTACAGATAAAAAAAAATCAGTGAAAACACTTCTGTCTTACGATATAACTACAACTTTACAACGTTACGCATTTTCTTCTTTCTCTTTATTATATCTTTCTAGTTCTTTGAGAAACTGTCCTTTCGGTTTCATAACATTAGGTCTCTCTCCTCGGCACATGGGGCAAAACCACTTGCCTTTCGGCTTCGTCGTAAGAGACACGCACGAAAAGTGAAACCATTCGATCGGGCATAGATCGTTGTCGCACAAAATCATTTCACCGTAAGATATTTGGACGCAAAGACAGTACGTCGGCTCGTCGGGATCGATAGCGTCGTGCTCCTCGGGCGGCGGCGTATCTTCTCTCTGCGAAGCCTGGCCGGACTGTCGAGCCTTTCGCTTTTTCTTCTTACCGGTACCTGCGTCGTTAAAAATATGGTTAATTATACATTTCTTCGAAATATAACATCAACTTATCGATATTCATTCATATATAAACTAAAATTTATGCATAAATCTTTAATCAGGGATAATAATAGATTACGAATAGGACATTCGAGTACGGATTATTAAAATGTAACAAAATTGCATTTTTACCGATTTTACCAGCAGCCGTCTTTTTATGGGTGCTGGTATTGTTAGAATTATTTGTGGTCCTTTGAGGCGTTTCGTTAGAAGGAGAAGCGTTTGAAGTATTATTTTGATCTCTATCGTTCCCTCCATTACTATTATTTTTATCATCGTTACCGCTACAATTTTCAGCTCTACCGCGACGTGCACGTTTCGAAGCCCTCTCCCCTAATTAGATAAATTATATAAATATATATATGTGTATAAAAAAATATATAAAATCTATGTATTTAACTGTAATGATTTTTTTTTGTAATGTGTGAAAATGAAAAATAATAAAATGTATCAGACGATAATAAATTCAAAGTACCGCTTTTGTCCTTGTCTCCTCTGTCTCGCTCTCGCTCCGAATTATGAAGAGGCGACGAGGGCCGCCCGGAATTTTGCCCTCCGTTGCTGCTGATTTGTTGAGATGAATTTCTAGACGGAATCGCATCGCCTACGGAATCTTTAGCCGACGATCCCGCATCGTTCGATATGGAATCGTCTTTGCATTGTCCTCCATTGCCGTAGTCTAAATGCGACACTGTAAACAATTGTTGAATTAGAGCGAACTCGAGCGAAATGTTTTTAACGATGAACTATAAGCAATTTACCTAAGTTTTGTTTATCGATTTCTAATTGACGGGTTTTGTGAAATATTAAATCTTGCAACTGTTGCAAAACTAATAGTTTTTCATCTCCTAACTCTTGTGCGGCAATGAGATTGTTTTCTATCCTCGTGATGGCTCGATTCCTCTTAGCGGACGGCACATTGCTGGATATTTTGCATAAATGATTGTCCACATCTCTAAGGCAAGCTGAAAAAAATTAAATAATTATGTAAATTTTGTAATTTACCCTTTTCAGAAGGCATGCATTTATTATTACAAAAAATTAATTAAACACTTCCATGAATGAGTCAAATCAGTTTCAAATTGGCACGGCTCGAAAACAGTCGGAACGAAAAACATGTTAAATTAATCATTTAAAACTTGATAGTTATGATTTTTTTTTTGACAATGTATTTGGAAAGCTGAATCAGAATTTCAAAAATTAATTTCCAAATAATAAAATAAAAATATGATTTTTTTCAATGAACGGAAGTAGCACATTATTAGAGTTTTTTTTATAACTATTATGGACTATTTAGTTTTATTTTAAATAATCGTCACTATTGATTTGAGATTAGGAAAATCTAGGAAAACCTAATCTATAATGATTGTTCAGAATTATAATTATATAATAATCACTAATTCTGATCTCCCAGACATGAACCCAAATTTTTCAGGTATTAGTTACCAACTTACACCACTGATATATCGTGCTGGAATATGAATATGTTATTTTTATTTAAAAAAATATTCAAATACTATTACATATTATTGAATAAAAGACATGAGAAAATGATTCATACTTATAATAGTTTTGAAATAAATTGAATTAAAATGAAAGATATGTGCATTTTGCATATATGCATAATCTTCAAGTCAACTTCAACATTTACAGAAACATACAAATAATACATTAAAATTAACGAAACAATCATTACTTGAATGGCAATGCTTATTTATGATTTTTCAAGAACACCAATGAGTGGTAAGTCACCTTAGCTATGATGCATATCAACTATAAATTATGAGGTGCATTTTAAAATATCTCTTCTTTTAATTTCGAACCTGGAACTGAAGTTTTACACTTACTCTCAAAATTCCAATGCACAAATCAGTAATTTTATTGATTTCTCTAAATTTTTATTTTATTGAGAAAGTTGTTTATATTATATATTATTATATTCTCAACAGATTATCACCATATTATATGAAATGATGTATAATAACTGAACCTACAAAATTACCTACTTATATACTTTGATGTAGTGTTTTTGAAAACATGAAGCGTTCAGTATTGCATATTCAAGTATGTTTCAGATATAAAATCATTCGCAACTGAGAAATTCCAATCGTTTCAAGTGGATGTAGGTTTAATCGTGGATAAGGCATCTTTCAGTTAGAATTTGATATTTATTATTACATCTAGAAGAGAAATTTAAATTTTTTAAATTGTTCTATAGCCTTTGTCTTTGATGGAATAAAAAATATTTTGGCTGCCCGGATATTTATTTTTATTAAAATACAAAGCTTGTTGGAAGAATTTGTGAGTCTGACTACAGTCTAAATTAAGATACATTCTGATGTTATTATATATCATTAAACATGCGTGACCACAACTACCACAATTCAAATCATGTTCAATGCAATAGGTGATGTTTCGAATGTTCGAAAATATCGAAGTTGGCTAAAAAATTTCAAGAAAGACTAAAATAAGCGAACAAAGCAAATCCAAATATAATATATGTACAAGAACATGTAACATGGGACGCTATTTTTAAATCATTTAATCACTGGAGAAAAAAAGTCAATATTGTATTCAAACCAGGGACATAAAACAATGTTACTAAAGCAGCTGTTGCATAAAAATGCCTCATTATCTTTACGGTTGAACTACGATGGATAGTTTATTTATAAATACTCAAACCTAACCAGACAATAGAAGCACAGGTTTATCGCGATCAGCTGGGTTGCTAGAATAGTATTCAGAAAAAAATCTGCTCTTATATGTCATAAATAAGCAATTTTTGACACATAAAGTGTAGATACTTGATTTAGTAATCAGCTTACCTTTACTAAAGGTGAATAAAAATAAATCAAATATTAACCCTTTGAATAGTAAATTATGAAAAATCAGTGATTCTCAACGTTTTATTGCATTAATTTATTTGACTACTTTTGATTGGTATGTTTTAATAATTAATTTTAACACTTTTCTATTATTAAATTTCGTTTTACATATTTTTTATATAGTACTCGGTGTTTGTGACTTTTTTAATATCTCGATATTTTTTTATAAAATTATTGGTACTATTTTCTATATAAAAAAATATATATATATAAATGTTTTTTATTTATTATTTCTTGTTACATATGTAAACATATAACAATCTGGGGTATCTCAAAACAGTGAAACATCATACATGTATGGCGATACTGCTCAATGGGTTAAAAGCAAATATGTTAGGAATTAACCTGGTTTTCGTAATAATTGTTTCGATATACTTTGTATTGTATTGAAATTGGAGTTATCCTTAAATAGCAAAATCTTTTGTGGAGAAATAGATGAATACATAGTATGCCATTGTTCTTCATGAATCAGAATCGTAATGTAGAGATGTTCATAGAATCGGTATTAATAAAATAAATTAATCTATACGGTTTCGTGCCTTTAATTATCAATGAAAAAACGAAACAGATGTTTCTATTGAAATTTGTTTAAAAAAATCATTGACAATATGCGACGGCAAATAATATTAAAGTAATTATAAAAGAGTCAATTTATTTTTTGAAATAAATAATATTTTTTATCAGCTTACAATGTTTACGTCGATAAGGCGATCTAGCGAGCGTCTAGGAAAAAAACTCGTTACTCGTTAGACCGGGGCACATTTTATGTTTCCATACAAACAAACGGAAAGTGGGATCGTTCGCTGGCAGCGATGGCCAAATATGGCATGGCGTCCCGAAATCGAACGGAACGGAACCGGGAAGCGAGAAGGAAGCGAGAAGGAAGCGAGAGCGAAGCGTCATAGCTGCGTTTCGAGCCGCAAGGTGGAAATTGAAAAAATACGACTAACGCCACTTGGCGCGGGGACCGGAAGGCCCGGAGTCGGGGGGCAGCGTCCCGTAAAGATGGCGCATCAGAAAATTACCTCCGTAGGTGACGTCGAGCTCTCGCATGCGCGTGAGGTGTCTCTGAAGGTCGTCGGGCAGATTCTCCACCGAATCGAGATAACTCTCGACGTAGGCGGCCGAGTAGAGGGCCTCCACGGCCACTTGGTTCAGCATCGCGCCGGCTGGGCCGCGCGCGACCCGCGGATGGCAACACACCATTACCGGTGTTGCCGCACCGATTAAACCACTCTAATGCGCAACAACGTTTGGCGTCACGTTCAAACGTGACGACCGTTGTTCTTTCATTTTAACAAATATATTTTATTCAATACAATCAAACGGGTCATCTGAATAAACAACCAGAATTTTGCGAAAATATCTATATCGCTCTCTCTCTCTCAATTCTCTAGTATGGATTTCATTATTGCGGCTAATATAATTTTAATTTATTAACAAATACTATATTATTGAAAATCAGCCCTAGCTGCATATTAAAATTGTAATAATGAAAATATTTTTTAAATATCCCCTCCCCGTTATCAACACCTGTAGTGTAAAATAAAATACTGAAAAAATGATTATACACAAGTAAATAAATAATTTATTATATTTATTCATGGCTGTCCATGAGAAGGTACCAGACAGTGCTCTAACCTGTGTGGCTAGTATATGTTTTTAAACAACACGATACACTAAAAATTTTGCCGTTTCAGACTTTATGTATGATTTGGCCTTGCTTTCACCAAAAATACATCGTCATTTTTTCGGGGCCCTTGGAACCCTTTGTGTAAAAGAAAATAAGGCCAGAACAGCTTCAATGTATCTTTCCTTCGTGACGTTTGTATTCGTCGCAATAAATCGAGAAAATACACAAAAATCTAAGGCCTATTAAGACGACTTACTACTGTGTATAGCCTATAAGACTGCTAACAATCAACATACGTTGATTGTTAGCAGTGATTCGAAAACTTTTTATGTTGAGCACCTTTATAAAGTTAACAATATTTTTACTGAGGAATAAATTTATTACCATTCAAGCATGTAAAGATTCATTAATCGCTAAATATAATACTTTTATATTGGAAATTACAAACGATTTCGTATGTCTACACCTGAAAATCCACTGTACATTAAAAAAATATCTGTTAAGCGAAATTTTGCATTTTTTAACAAAAATTATTGAGCTGAATTAAACAGAATATAAACTCTTCCGATATCAGAAAATACTATTCCACAATCAAAAAATAGTTGTTAAAAATACAACTATTCATCCGTCTTAATTGATACTATTTTGTTTCAGTTATTATTTAGTTCGTGTTTGTTTGAGCTCGCTACCAGTAAAACTCCGGCCTAATCACTAAAGATGAACAAATTCGAACCTAGATCATCAGGATTATATTAAAAGATATCTGAGCAGACTTTCCACTTTAACCATAAATTTGTTCGAGATAACTATCCAACACGTATCTATTTTTAAAAAGCAATTTATTGCTTCTATTTGTATGGCCAGAATTTACTGTCTTAATGTAAAACATATTTATGTTTGTATACTTTGTAGTTGAATTTTTATTTACAATTAAAAACTTAATATTTTTTTTATGCATATTTTTATATATTTGTTTACTACTATCCTCATAAATGTATTTTAAAATTATTATTTTAATTAAAAATAATATTTGTATTGTATTGGAATATTTTTTTTCATAGTCGCATTTGTACAGCTTATGACCAAAATTGCAACCCCAGTGTTTCCATCTGGCGGCCGCGGTGTAGTTACTGTGAATCAGTCGTCCTGTTCGTTCGTCGTTCGTGCGTCGTTTCTCAGACCTTTCGCAGCATCATGACTTCTTCCAAATTCTTTACTTCCATCGAAGAGGGCTCTCGCAGCTCCATCAAGTAAGTTGCGCACGTTTATTTTCGCTTCGCTTTCTGCTCGACTCGACCCCTATCGTAACTTGGTTACGAGAAAAGTTTGAAAGAACGTCCGTTGCGTTTTGAAAATCGATTTGTTTAATGAAAATAATCAATATTTTATCCGATTTGCGTTGGAAACGATCAGTTGGATTTTAATTAACACTTATCGCTCGAACTTTTGAACTTTTCGGGTGCGGGACGGTTTTATTCGTTTATCGAAAATGTAGGGTTGGCGACGCATGCGCAGTTGGTTTCTTTGGTTATGATTTGTGTTATTGTTAGTTTATTGCATGTACCGAGGGGCTAGAAACATACCAGAGCAAACCCGAAGTTTTGCAATATCCGCAAATATGAAAATATTTAATTAGAATTTGTCAAAATGATTTAATAACACTTGTGAATTCCAGCTAGACTTGTGGAAGGTTCGAGACATAATGTATTCAAAGTAACGCAATCTATTCGTTGTCGTTATAGTACACGTTTCCAGAACAGGAAAAATGCAATTTTAATTTGCACTCCACTTCCCCCAGTCTCACCTCATAATGCCATTGGGGTAAAAGTGTGTGTTTTTAGGGGAGATTTCAAGACCCATATGTGCATTATATGGGGGAGTGTTTCATTAACGATTTACGACACACTCATAGTCATAAATCCCGAATTATCGATAAATATTTGAGCGATTGTTTCTCAAATTTCTACAAATAAATATTTTGGGATATATATTTGATACAACTGCTATTTAGAACTAGAAAATTGGCAAAGTTGTGCTGAAATCGTCCATGAGGAGACTAAAACGAATTTGTGCAACACTTCTTTGTATAGACAAGACACCTGACAATTGTGGGCGGAACAATAGATTTCTTTGGCCTTTTCAGAAATTTAAAACCATCTCTTTCAAAAAGTTTGTATAATGAACATAAGCTTCCAAGAATAAGATTCAATCATTAATTGTTTTTTTATGATCCAAAAGCATTCACATGGATTTATTCTTTAGTATGAGTTTAATGTTTTCCATTTAATTTATATAATTTCTTATTAATTAACCAGAAGCAAAGGCAAAATTTTTAAATTATAGATTGAAAATTTACTTCAGAAAATAACTTGAACAATAAAAGTTTTATAAAAAAATGATACTTTATATCAACCGCGCTTCGAAAATTTTCCCGTGTTTTTTAGCTGCTTATTTAAACCGCGCAGCGATAACAAAATCTGATAATTTAAATAAGTTGGTAGAATCGGTTAATCATCGGTTTTTGTTTTTTGAATTCTAACATGTTTTCAAAGAACATGTTATCAATTCGAGAGCATGTCCAAAAATGAGGCACTTGAAACAACTGGAAAATTCAAAAAGGGCAACAAATTAAATGGTCAGAATAAAAAACAATTTTATGAACAGCCTAGTCATAATTATATTATCCAGGGTCAGACTCAGAATCAATATGAAATGGTTAGAATAAAAATAGAATACGGTCAGAAAAGAACGAAATGTCAAAATAATTTTTACCATTTAATATAAATTCTGACCAGTCCAATTTAAATTCTAACCATTTAATATCAATTTTGACCATCTTATATTCTGAATAATGTATTTTGAACTTTTAATATAAATTCTGACCCGAAAAATACGAGCTATTAAAAAGCTTAATAGACAGTTGTCGTCCTAAATTATTGAAAACAAAAAAACGCTATTACAATATTTGTTCCGATCTTCTTTTACGTAATAAAAACGACCCACGTTTCGATCGTATTGTAACGTGTAACGAAAAGTGGATCCTTGGCGACTATAGAAAATTGCGGAGACTGGTGGTCTGCGATCGATATAATCCACTACATTATTTCGAACCCTGACGAAACCATTACAACTGAGAGTTATTGTCTATAAATCGAGAAAACGCACTAAGAACTACGACTGCTGCCTGGTTTCCACGCTGATTAATCATAAAGGTCCAATTCTCTTGCACGAAATGCGCGATCATATATCGCACGATTGCCTCTTGAAAATTTTGGGTATTAAATTCGGGAGTGTCCTGATTTCCGGGACGTTTATTTTCGATATTATTTAAAGTTTACTGATCTCTTAAAAAATAATTAATTTAATGTTAACGGCGATTTTTAATTGATATTTTACTAGAATAAAAGTAATGGAATGTAAAAAATAAGTATATCAAAATATAGTTTTGGGTAATTTATCTATTATTATACTGGTAATCGTATTTGCAAAAGCTTATGTGAAAAAGATTGGCAGATAATCGATCATATGCAATATTACGACATACGTTATTTAACAGTTAGAACGCACGAGATTTCATACGATCGGTGCTTGCGTTCGAACCGCTGAATGCAATGATTAAAAACCGGAATAACCTGATTGAGGGATAACCTACCGTCGAATTGGCAACCCTTTTGCCTCTAACTAAGCGTTCATTTCTCGCAGCAGGAAAAGCAATGATTTTAAATCAACGTCAATCGTGGCGTTCGTTGAAAGCTCTTTCGTAGGCATGGCTGGAGAACAAAGAGTCAATCGATCTTTGTTCTTTTGCTATTGTGTTTTAGCATGTGCATTGTGTATGTGTGTGCTCACCTCGCAGGCTCCTGTTCGTTGGCCTTAATGCAGTATGTATTTTGAATAGGCAGGAGACTTATCCGGTCACGCGTTTCATCACGAAATCACGTTCCAGAGACGTGGCGGTTAGTCATAGCCGGCGATGCGGATCCTTGCCTTTCCAGGCGGAGCAAGTCCTTCGTCCTCCGCTCCTCTAATCGGCGGACCCCGCGGTTCCGGTTTCTCTCGTGCAAGAAACCGGGCTCGTGGCCCACGGGTCGTCTGAGGCGAGGATGTGTGGGAATGTCGGCGATACAGGGCCGAAACATTGGGATGACGGACTAAAAACTAGCCCGCGGACGAACGACTCTAATTGGAAGTACATAAATGAAAATGCTTGTTAATATGTTGCATTGTCTGGGAAGAATAAAGAATCGATCAGGGAATTTAGTAACAAAAACTTTTGTATTATCAGAATCATAGTTTTAAACCAATGCTTGTAAATAATCCCTTACAGTATAAGACATTAAAGCATAGGTTAAATCTTAAACATCTTACTTTTTTCTTCAATATAGTATTAAAGATTTTTGAACTTTCCGAGAGAAGAAATAATTCTTACTAGAACTACGCACCATATCATATATTCTTGGCCACCCCTTGATATAAATATGTATACTATATTGAACGAAATCCCTTTTAAATGATTGCTCTGTTGCCCTTTAAGAATATATATTCGCCCCCATCTTATTCCACCCCAACTTATGCCTATACCACGTATCTACGAAAAAAGGCAAAACTAACTGGCACGATAGGACCTGATTAAACACAATTTTTCTCAAGTTTATTTATTGTCTGAGTGATCGGAATTAGTGATTATTATAATTCTTTGGTTTTCCTAGCCTTTTTTAATCTCACGGATTTATGTGATGAACAATTAAGTCGTAAATAGATACATATATACTATCAAAAACATTGTAACAAATAGATAAATGCAGCTCATAGAGAACGTCATATGTATGTATGTATATATGTACAAATAGTACTAATAATATAAAAAAAGTTTTGCTATTTGCTGTTCGCACTTTGATGTCGAGTATGGTTATATTTATACTCTTCTGAAAACCCGCCTTCTGAGCTATGTACATATTTATAACAATTATGACTCAACTGCTCTTCATCTTAATCCCGGTCTATGTTGAATATGGACCGCAAGCGATAATATATGTTTCTAAGTTCTCTTGCTGCTCGGCTCGAGCATGATAAATCAATAGAAAACCACGGGAAAATGTAGTAAGTCACTTTAAAATCATGCAATTTCTGACTTTTCCTAAATACTAATAACGCCTAGAATTACATTTTTTACATTATTGTTCAGTGAAGTAGTGATTTAGAACACAAATTTTGATTTACAACTCTATTCCCCTTGACTTTTTATTAATCTATTTGGATCCACCCCAAGCAAAAACATACATATAAACATATACATAAAATCCATGTCCGAAAAATCGCTTGTATGAAACTGCTGAAGTTCGTTACCGAGTGTATATACATGATGATCCAATTCGAGTTTTCTATGCTGCAGCGCTGTTAATCAGACAGCTGTCAATAATCACTCGTATTCAAAGTGTCAAATGTGAGTTTGCAACAGCACATTTACGAAATGGATCGCTTAACCACCTTAACGCGTTAAAATTGTTCAATTGTTCTACAGAAGTAACAATTCTGTGTTGTCAAAATTTACGGAAAGATTACGGTCAATTTCATCGTCCTACTGAGCGAATAATTTGCAACGTAGTTGACTGGAAGTGTTGAAGACAAGCTAAGGTTCAACCGAGAATATTGCTGCTATAAATGAAAGTGTGGCCGAATACACGGAATTTTCGATTCGTCGGCGTTCACAGCTTTTTGGCTTTTCTTATTGCGCCCTCTGGCGCATTTTGCATCTAGACCCGGATAACATAAGAACTAAAACCCAGAGACCATGGATAGTGGACCGTATTGTGGTCAGGCGGCGTCATTGGGCCTTATTTTTTTAATACTATGAAGATCGGACTGTCACAAAATCGAATACATTGACGTGGAAGATATATGTTTCCAACAAGACGGCACAATTTTCCACACATCTGGTGCAATGTTAGATGTTTTGCGTGAAAATTTCCCATGTCGCATTATTTCACGTTTTTTATGCCGCCAAGATCATGCGATTTAACGCTGTTGGATTTTTTTTAGTAGGGTTACAAGTCGTGTCTACGCCGACAAACCCGAAACATTTTAGCATCTAAAAACCAACATCCGCCAAGTTATAGCCAAGATACCGTCTAAAATGTACAAAAAAATCATCGAAAGGATCGGTGCTCCAGAAGGTCCAGAGGCGGCCATTTAATTGCTATTATTTTTCATAATTAATAAAATACATGACCGTTGTGGGTCAATCAAATCTGGAAGAAAATCGTTTAAAAATACATTTAATTGACAATATTGAAAAGGGTTAAAATATTTAACCGTGATAATACCTATCAATGTTTAGGGGGTTTGAATGTATTGTAAACCTTAGAGATGATATTTTTTTTGTCATCTGCCAACCCTAATCACTCGACTGGAAGTGCATTGTCAAATACTGTTTATTTTGGTGTCGCACAGCATGTACGCATATTGTGTTTTCTATTTTCGTCAGCACTGCCTCGTTTCACCGTGACCCTCCAAGATTTACTTATAAAGGTTCACTCTCCATATTGAGAAAGGTCAAGAGGACCGCAATCGCCTAATTGGGCATTCGTATGCTAAAGCTAAAGTAATTAACTAGTCGGCTTTGGAGAGCGAGCAAGTTAATTGAGGCATTTTGCGCTTTCCGCTTGGAGGTCTAGCAGAGGCGTCTCGCAATTTTCGCAATCTCTTCGTTCGTCCTTCCCGTTTGCCAACTTTTACTCTCGGTCCTTTCTCTCTGGATTTTGTGAATGCAGCGTCGGTTTTATGGGGCACGGGCGTCGCCCACGCCCTCATCAAAATGCAAGCTCGACACTGCCGCTCGTGATAAACGATTGTATGTACACACGAATATTTCTCTTTACCAAACTGGTTTTAGATCATAAGCGCCATAACATCTCGGCCGCCCTATTTAGTCCGATTCGACGATTGCCGGCCATTATCCTCGGATAATGCAGCTTCGGTTGATCCGATCGAACGGGCAGAAATTATAGGTACGAGTCGCACTCGCGGGACACTCGATACCGGTATTGTGCACATAGTGCAGATCGTTGCGGTCGATAGAGTTACTCGGCCCCCGTGGATGTGTATTCAAATCGCTCTCGGAATTGGGCATGGTGGTATTATTATACTCAAGAATGTCAAATTATTGAGTTGGAGACGTCGTTGCCGGAATGCAGCACGAATGGTATTATCCCATTAGTCACTGCTAGCGAAGTTTAGCGTCTCCGTTCTATTCTATTAATCAGATGGGGTATTTATAAATAGTGAACGTTTTCACGTACATTGAGCATATGGCATCTTGTTTACGTATAAGGAATTGCCCACTTTCGATGTGTAGGATTAAAAAATCAATTAAATAACGCATGGGATTCCATACATTGACAGATGTATTATTTAAGCGAAATGTTAGATAGCAATTCAAGCGTTCTAAATTAACGATATTTTACTGTTCGACTCCGTTAACCGTAACATTTGCGTAAAGTGAATGGTGTTGATTTGTTATTAATTAATTATAGTTAACCGAGAAATGTAGATATCGTAATCTAATCGCAGCTTAGCAAATGAATAACGCTATAATTAAGTTTCTTGCAATGGCGAGAAGAATTCCACAAAAAATGTTCTCTATTCTTTATCTAAATATATTTATGTATATATACACAGATCTTGGATTGTGGATCGTTTTACAGACCTTAATGGTTGGTAATTATTGTATAAGTTTTATTTAGCAAATGAAAAATAATTTATAAGCATAACATATAAAGATTCCAAAATAAATTTAGTCACGAAACCATTTTATATTTTGTACAACATAACCGTTCGAAATTATTAAAATGTAAGATAGTTTTGGTGTTTAGGATATCTTGGTCATAGTCAAAGAAAGTATCTACATTGTCCCCCACCCAGAAGTTGCGACTAGGGATTGTAATAATACCGGGATTTTTAATACTGGTACTATCGAGAGAGAAAACAGTCAATAACGGTATTACCGGTATTGATATTATTGTTATTATTTTAATTAATTAATAAAAAATTAATATATTAAGGATTTTAATTATATCATTATCCCTTATAATGTTCACAATGTACATGTTATGTTTTGTTGAAATTTGTGACTTGTAGATTTTTGTTTGATACCTAATGTTATTTTTAGTATTTTTAAACGTTGTTTAGTCGGCTTATCTGATCTGATAGATGTCCATTCATTCAAAGTCAAACTAAATGCTTTATTGCTAAGTTTATGCTGTATATCGTTGAATGATAATACATGCTTGAAATCCAAGGAGACAAGAGTCGGAACATTTTCTTTGAAGATGTAGTAACTATTGTCATATTTTTTGGGAAATAAAATAAACAGGCAGGTTAAATTTCGACTCAAGCTGCCAATATTTATGACCAATTATCCGTCTGATTATTTATGAATATTTCGTGTTTCAAACAATAAGAAGCGTTTAAACAATCTACCTTACATTCAGGTACTTCTTAAAATACTTGATACGCTGATCTTTTATTGTGATATCTACGAGTATCAATATAAATAAATATTTATTTCTTCACTTTCATTAATTTATTCAGGGCACTATCAGCCAATTTATTCCAATAAAATATATTTCTATATTACTCATAATTTTTTGTTAGTTACGATTATACGAAAGACGCTTATTATAAAGGATTTCGTATAAAATTGTAAATCTGCGAAAAAACAGATTTATGTGATTTTTTTTAAATACGTTTATTTCAATAATATAAATAATTTTACAGATATACTAATTATATATAATATATAATACATGTTACTGGTTTATAACCATTTTCATATTTACAATTAGATATTAGCTAAAGTTAATAAAAAATAAGAATAAAAAACGAAACCTTTGTGGTCATAATTCAAGAGAAAAAATTAAAAACCTTTTACAATTAAAGCCAAAAAATATTTAAGTACCTTTTATTTCATTAGAGAACTGGAATTATTGATATGTTGTCTTTAGCCTCTAAAACGTGATTTGCTATTTTGTGCTTGTATTTAAATTTAAGGTTGTTTTGATTAGATTATTAGATTAGTGTAATTTCGCGAAATATTTTTATGATATTTTTTGTTATGAAAATGACAGCGCTCTTTAATTGTTAGTATTTTAAGGTTAATATGCATTTTTTTAAATTAGTATCTAAAGGTATATTGTATATTATTTTTATAGTTTTATTTTGAATGACTTCTAATTCAGAAAAAAATAGTATTACTGGTGTTACTCCACACCGGACTAGTATATATTAAAATGGTTCTTATTAATTGTTTGAAGGTTATTATTTTTTATATTTAGCGCGCTTTTTCTATTAAATATATGTCTAAGGACCGCAATGGCGGCAACCCATTTAGAGCGAAGTTCTAAAATATGCTTATTAAATTTATCTTAGAATCCAGGTATAAGCCCAGGTGTTTAATGCTTATCTTCTATTTTACGTTATTGCCATCTTCATTTAGGGGAGGTGTGGCAAAGTTTGTCTACGTTTTGTGAAAATAATTGCTTCTATTTTAATTCGGTTGATTTAAATTTTTTACCTCTCAAAATATTTATTTAAGATTTCAAAAGATTTTTCTATTTATTCGCGATTGGTTAAAATAGCTGTATCGTCAGGGTAGATAGATAAACGCGTATTTTATATTTTCGCGATATCGTTCCTATAAATTATACAAGATAAAGAGTAACGCCCCAAGCAAACTTCCATGAGGAACTCCAGTTGGAATTGTACGCGGGATCGCGTGTTGGTTTATATGATTAAGATGTATTTATTTATATATTTTAATTTTAATTATTGCACATTTAATATTTATTTTCGAGAGATTTATCTCTCATATACTTATTTATTGCTACTCATATTAAAAGTAACAAATGTTGAGATAAATATTGTAGAATAAAATATACATAAATACTCCATAATCCTAAGTCGATAACACTATTTGGGTTAATCCTTTACATTTTACAATAACCATTTTTTTATTCTCCGCTTCCGCTATAGGCATCGTCGTTTTCCTAGTTTTAAGCCATGGAGAAATCGTTTCCAACATATAAAATGTAGGGATTGAAAAAAAATTATTTCATTTTGTAATACCAGTAGTAGTTTTTGCCCTATACAAAATGTATTTCAAACCCTAATTGCGACATGAGACTTTACAAAAAGTAGTATTTTTGTTATGAAAATCTTCATATAACACGAATGTAATTTTTTCTACTATCAACCTTTAGTCATGTCCTTCCGCCACTAGATCGTTTTTCACAGATCCATATAATTTTACATATAACTTCATGTATGTAAAACAAGCCTCTTCTATATGACATTGGTATATTTATGATTTTTCCTGTAAATAAAAATGGGAACATGTTCGATTGGGTCTTTTGCACCCGGAGCCGTGAGGCTTAAATCATATTCTGTACTATTATTATCTTTATATAGATGCTCTTGTTTGGTTAAAATACTTCGTGATTCAACTCGTTGCTTTTAAGGCATTGTAAGTGCCTAAAGAACAATTATGTTTTTGATGTTAAACTGATCATCTGTAATCACTACAAAAATCGTCTCAGACACGGGGTCAAGCCATGCGCGCAAACCCGCCGAACGATGATAGGAACAGAGAACCGTAAGGAATTCATCTGGAGCCATTTTTTAAAACACCTCCAGCTATATAATTCATCGCAAGTGCACGTATGTGGCTCAGTCGAACGAGCAACCGGCTCCGGGCGAAGAAGAGTTCGAAGTGCATTCGTGGACCGTCAGTATTTTTGAACGGTTGACGCCCAAGAAGCCAAGAATGCAACCCGCCTCCTTTCCACCGGTGTTCACCGTCGAAGATAAAATCTCGTCGACCGGTAGACCTATTTCCGTGCACTCTTGCGCCAAAATGGACACACTTAATTTTCTCCAGCGAGCTTCCAGAGACGCTTCTGATTGCTACTGTATTTATAACGCGGTACCAAGAACAGGACCTCGTCTAAAGCTAAGCGTTCATTGTAACTATTTAAAATAAATGAATAAGAGTTTATTTTAAAGATCATGATGAAAAACGTAAGAGAAAAGTGGCGATTCTGTGATTTCCCATTACTGTGGGTCCAAATTTAGGTAGCTTTGAATCATCTTTCATTAATAACTGAATGTTTGCCTCACAATTATTTATACCAAAGGCGGCATCCAAACTCTCCGTTTGAGTAATGTTTGTCTGAAAATGTTGGACTACATTTGGATTCCAAATATGGATGTGGCATTTCTTGCCTACAAAATGCACAATCATTATAATAGCAGCAATCAACCTATGACACAATATCGCAGTAAAATTACCTTCAATTTAAACTACAACTTGTGTGGGTGGCGTTGTATTTTTTACATAACAATTTGCATTTTTGTTGTTGCATTGCTCTGATGATTTTAGATTAATCATTATTATTCCGTGAGATTAATAAAAGTTATGAAATACTAGTATGAGGTGAACGATCTGAATTACAAATTAGGTAATATATGCATTATAATCAGGCCTACCGAGAGGGGGTGGGGGGATAGGGGATAATTTCCCGGGGCTCGTTCTCCTTAAGGGGCCCAACTCTGGAAAAAAATCATAGCAATAATATATTCATAAAAAAAGTAAAAACCGACTTCAAATAATGAATCTGATACAAACTATGTATTTCAGATATAAGTTCCTTTAACCTTTCTTTTATACATATTATACAATTAATATATATAGAAAATTTGACAAACCGAATTTTGGTCAATGGGAGGGCACGGAAACAATTATCATTTCTCAGAAGTAAAAAATTCACGTCAAAAGCATTAAAATCGTGTTAGCGCACAGTTTCCACTGCGACGATGTTAAAAATATATAAAATGCAACGATGTTAAAAAATATATGAAATGCCATTTTTGTCATGAGGCCCGGAATCATTGTTTTTCCATGGCCCGGGTTCGCAAAGTTTATTACTAATGTATCATTAGATTCCCCTGTAATCGTTCGTTTGTTAAATATCCATATTTTTCGATTTGAATAATACTCAAAACTAATTTTAGTACGATTTCTAAGGTTAATTATAACATACAATGACACTCACTACATCGACTTTGTGTCAAAAAATTGTTGTATGGTGTAATTATTTTCAATGTCGGTATTTGAACTCACGACCTTTGAATTGAAATTCAATTGCCCTTTGTTTTCATTTACATATATTTGTAGATAATCGAAAGCAGTAACTATATTAACCAGGTTGAACTACTATAGAAGTATGCTATAGTTTAGTTTGCAGCTCCCTGGTTCTTTATGTGTCGGAATTCTGATTATGATTTGTGTTGAGCTTACGGTTCGTCGTCCCTTTCGGGCACATTCTTCTTACCGACCACCGAGACGAATCTTTTAAGAAGGATGTGCGTTTAATCGAGAACACAAGATTGAATTCAATATCAGATACACACAGCGTCCATTGTATCGGTGTAGCGTTTCAGCCGGATTTATCTCGCTCGTTTTTTTTCTTCTTTTTTTATTTGTTTCTTGGTGGCGCGGTTATTTTCTTCGTGGTTTTTCTCTATTTCGATCACAGTGCACATATCTACGACACGACGTCGACACTTAGCACACGCTATTTGATGCGGCTTTGATGATTTTTCGATCGGACAGTTAGATCCGAACAGAGGCTGTGTTCATCCATCCGTTTGATCTGATGCAGTCGCCGCGGAGCGCGACACAGTTTTGTAGCGTGACTCATGCTCAGATTGCAAGCGTCTACTACTACGCGATTTTGCCCTTTGACAAAAACGAAAAAGGCGATAGTGCTCTTTGTTGATTTATGCCTCATCTCGAGAGTTGACGCACTCGCAGCACTTCTATAAATAAACACCGTATGTTTTATTTACATATCTTGGTCGTTGATCTTTCTGTAGTGCAATTTATAGACTGATTTTGCTCACACTTTTTACGTGATGAATTAAATTAATATATATATAATATGAGGGTTGCTTGGGAATGTGTCGAGGTGGAGTTGTATTATTTTTACCATTCTTTTATAGCGTTACTCGTGTTTCATCGACATTTTTTGAGTAGTTAAGATGCTAGTTTACTAAGCTTAAATTTCACAGTAGACTGTAGAGTATTTTTTTATTTTTATTAAATAAAAACTAAACTAATTTAAGCAAAAATATGCTTTGAAATATTAATCAATTTTAAACTAAATTCATAATAATCTTATCATTTTTCTTCGATGTTTAAAGTGCAAAATGTGTAATTGTGATTAATTGTGAACAAGCTCGTCTGCCTTGTGATAGGTCATTGTTTCAATAACGACGCAGATTAATTATTGAAAGCACGCAAAAATGTCTGAACACACGTTAGTCGAAAGCACGAAGTTTCGTTGTCGTGGTGCGTGTTTCGAACGCTTTGGTTTTTCCGCGTTACGTGTTTTAATTCGCAAATGGACTAGATTTTAAGGACCAAAAATATGGAAATTAGGGGGGTAGCGTCGAATTTTTTGCGAATTTTTTTGCTCGCGTGTTGTCGCCGAGACCAAACCCAAAATTTTGCCGCAAAATAATAATTACGCTGCTCTCAATTAGGCGCATTAACACACAAATTTTCAAAATATCATTTCGTGCGTCGTACCCTTAAATTATATTTATAAACGCCTTTGTGCGACTCATTGAAAATTTCCATTTAAAAAAGATACACTGCCCGCCGAGAGAAATCCTCTTAATCTCGCAGGAATTTCTTAGCAGGAAACGAGTCATTTTACGGTTTTAAATTATATACACACACGCTTTGGAATCGTGCGATCCAGTTTCGTGGGTGTCTCAAGTCTGCGTTTGACGAATGGGTGTTTATCTTTTTTATAGTTAAGTGTATCGATATATTTTTCATTGAGACATATATCATTTTAAGTGGACTTTTATTATGCAAATGTCTATTACAAGATAACGACGTTTTAATCAAACGTTTTATTAAATTGCTTTCGCAAAGTCCACTTTAATATTTGTCATTATCCTTTTAACGAAACATGGTCTGGTTAGCGACATTTTAATCGTCGTATAAGTCGTAATGAGATATTTCCTATGGAAAGATGCTTATTATGGTAATGTGTGGGTGGTGCTTCTGATCTTATAAGACCTTAAGGTCGAAGCGTTTTTATGTGATTAATTCATGGTGTTATAAGCTCTTAAACCGTGTTTTATGTTGTATTAGTACATCATACATAGAAGGCATTCGTGCTTGATTATGATCAAACTGCAGTTTTAAAACGTTTTTTCCCTTTCATACTCGATTCCGGGAACGAATTAACCGCAAAGCTAGGGAGTATTGACAATAATGGGTATGACTAAAAGTAGCATGTTGTGGATACACATGCGTGGTGATTCGGTTTCGCGAAATAATGGCGTGACAATTTGCAAATAAATTGTTATGAAAAATGGAGAGATAAGAGGACTGTTTGTATGAAATATAATTTGCAATGCATGTGCTGAATAAGCTGACTCATTTTAGTGAGGTTTTTTTTTGTTCTTTATTGTGTGTGTTTTTGTGAGGATTTTACTAATGTTGTATGCTTTTACTTTCGTAAATAACAATGATATGTAACTATCAGTTGATTGTTTAATAACAATCATTGCTCCAATTTATGTATCCGTATTGTAGGTTCGATCGATATTGCTCAATCATCGAGACAAGCTTGGCAGATTCAGGTATTTTCGGTTGTCGTCGGTTTTTTTATTGTGTATTCGTTGGAATGTGGCGATTTGGAATTTTTATCGGTTTGGTGGTTTGTATCTCTGCTTTTTATTGCTTAATAAAAATGATTATTTTTTTTTACTTTCGAATATACAGTGATAGTATAAGATAAAAGTGTAATTTGAGTATTTACATTATGCATACTCATTCCTACGTCAAATCAGAAATAATGTATGCATATCTTAGACGTATTCGTGCTGATAACAATCAAAGTACACTTTTCTTTAAATATATAAAATATTTATATACAATATTTTAATAGAGTAATTAAAAACATACTATAGTGTAACTGACAAATTGATTGATTGCCTTAATATTTACGTTATATAGTTTGTTCAAAGATAATTGAACTTAAATAACGATTTTTATTTTAAAATCTAATTATTGTTTTTTTTTACAGCTTGGCAGTTTTAGTTACTGATACATCGTTATTAGGGAGAATTGTGGCTTTTGCGATATGAAAGGGATTATAGATGGCCTTATCATTCAAGGCTGGAAATAGCACAGTGGATAAATTAATTTTCTAGTTATGGTGCGACGGCCATATGTTTGATTTTCATTTTAATGAATACTTAATAATATAATATTTTAATCAATATATAATAATTTAAATATTGCGTAATTTGTTGTCATACATTGAGCACTTTCTCTCATATGGCGAAGGCTATGATGACACATACAAAGTCTTTGTTTTGCTTCATTTTCTTCATTTAGCGATAAATATTTTGTACACATGTGTGTATATGTTTTGCAAACATATGGATTAAATCAGCGATGATTAAACCTACTCAGCATTTTCTTATCTAAGTGATTAATCTGAATAATCAGGTTAAAGTTTCATTGTAATATTATTTAGATCAACGTATCGCAATATGCATTAACCATAAATGGAAGAACAGGAAGTGAATTTCATTAAATTATACTGCTAAAGTAAATACTCGTGTTTATCTTATGCGAGATGTTTACCTCTTTTGGTCGCATTGCACAATCAGTTAGATAGATCGATGAAGTGTTTATTTTTTCGGTAGTACTTGGAGATGGTGTTTATTTTTAGAATATTTAACTGATTTGTCACAAGCGGCAGTAAACGACCGTATGAGTGTATGGTTATACTGCTTGGTATGTAAGTACTGCTTCTCAGACCCAGACGATAATTTAACGTCTTGCACGTAGCGTCTGCGACTGAGTCATAGCATGCGATATGTATGTACTCACTTTCGCACGAGGTATAAACACATGGCGCCGATTTATGACAAGTTTGATGGTCGATTCGCGGAATACGTCGGTTGATGAATATTGACCTTGCGGGCGTAGGGCACTTCGGTTCATTATATATCTTCTTTTCAATCGTCTCTGCGCTCGAGATCTTGGGGGGGAATTTGGAAATAGATTTTCTGAAACACGACCGAAGCTATTGACCCTGCAATCGTATCGAATGCACAGATAAAAAATAATCGATACCGCCATTATGTCCATGGCTCGATTTGGAAGTGGCCCTGTCGAGTTGCCATTATTATTGTAATAGTTTCGTTCCGCTATGAAAAATATATATTTTTTTCGCAACGTTTCGTTGATATTATAAACGACAATAATTTGCGGTTTATTTTCATTTCGTGGGCGATTGACTAATTGTCATTTTGAGGAACAATTTCGTTTTTATAGCGGCCGCGGTAAATCTGAACAAAAAATAGCTATAATTCACGCAGCTTGCATTGTTTTTTACGGCGATTTACATTTATACCGTAGGTGGACGGTGTACATATGTATATACATATACACTATATACTCCAGGCATGCACAACTCAAAGCATTGTCTCAATTAAATTAAATGTAAAAATACAAAATCCAGATCTATTTTAAGTTTGACTTCTTTATCTATTTTTCAACATATCTCGAGTCTCAATGCATTAAATAAACATGCGAGTGTTTATTTTAACGCAGTATACGCCATGCCTTCCAATTTTTACACACATACATCCGCGCGTGCTAGAGCCGAGTCACAAGAATAAAGTCGTTTTACGAAATTATTTTTATGTTGTTTATGTATCAGCTTAAAATATCATTAAATATTAAAAAAATATCAACTGAAAAAGAAAAAAAAATACGTTGTTATTGCCGAAATTCCAAAAATTATAACTATACTAATATTTACTTTTTATATATTTTAAATCAATACTAATAAATTCTGTCTAAAGTAATTTATTATAGTACAGGCGGCCCTCGACTTTCGCACATAATTGATTCCTGAAAATGTGTGCGAATGTTGAATGTACGAAAGTCGAAGGAAGTAAAAAAAAATTTAATTTGTGTGTATTTTAAAATATTTATTTATCAAGTAAATATAAGATGCTTAAGAGGCGTTTAAGTGGGGTTTGGGGGTGCTTCCTTTGAAAAGTTATCAAGAGTTAACTGTTTTCCACTATTTTTTTTTTTCTTCATATAGTATTTTATAACATGCTGTGTTTTTATTGATCGCCCCGCGCACTTGAGATATGCGTTCTCCATTGGAATCACAATCTTTCATAATATTTAAAAATTTGTCAAGGTGCGTGAAGGCTTCATTCATATTTTTTATTGTTAAAGAGTTTTCCAAAATAAACTTGTCTCATCTACATTAAATATTTGGCTAGAGGAATATTCTACATCTTCAATAATTTTGGATAATTAGGAAATACATTATTTTGCAGCATCTTTATCCGCATCAGCCGATTCTTCAGTAAATTTAATATTATAAAAAGAATACCTCATTTTAAAATTGTAAAACCAACCGTTACTTGCTTGAAAAACCGTGTTAAAATCTTTTTTTAATCTATCCTTCCAATCTTTGTGCAAACTAAGAGCTTTTGCTTGAATAATTGAAATACTCAAATGGACATCTTTTTGATGTTGGTCATCGATCTACGATGACAAAGATTTTCCTTTTCATCCATGTTTTTTTTTCCTGTGTTTTTTTGGAAACATATCATTAAAGATTGTGGAAATATTATATATCTTTATTTTCCACAATTTTGAACGTATTCTTTAATTATATTTTTATTTTGCAAAATTGAACATATCGTAGACCTGTTTGTATCATACGAACGTCCGATTGAAGCAAAAGATTCACCGCTATCAAAACGTTTATTAAAAAAAAAATTTAATTTAAAAAAATTGTTTTTTTTTTTTAAATGTGCGAAATAGCGAATTGTGCAAAAGTTGAGGGCCGCCTGTAATCTTTTTTGAACATACCGAGTTGTAGCCTTTGAGGTGCGTATATAATTAAAATTAACATTCGTACTGATAGTCTTGATACGTTTTATGTTGTTGTATTTTATAACATGTGTGTATTAACCTGTATACATTATTCAAACGTATTTTTCGATTTTATTGTTAATTTTCGATATTGAAATACTCAAAAATAACGAATATTTCGAAACTAGATACAATATGTACGTAATTTTTAACTTGTAGTGAGACATTCCTGTTGGTATCGAATGATTGAGAAGTTCTTACACACATTCACATGGTTTCTTTCCTTCAGTCATGATTTTGGTTTGCTTTTTAGTATTTTTAATTATTAATCAGAGTCTTCTTACTTTTGCATATGTGCTCTTAAGTTTTATACGTTCTCTAAATACTTCAATAATAATTTAAGATTAGTTTTCCTTATATATCATATTTATATTATAAAAAATGATTGTTTCCACCTGGTTGTACACATGATACGTTTCCCGCATAAATGCGTATCGCATATTTGCTTGCCTCATATAAATAAATCTGCGGCCTTCCATCCCACGTACTTTTGACTCATTTTACTCTCTTTTACCGGCATTGGTTCGTCCATAATCAGCTTTAGCGTAGTTCTTTTCGTGAACCTTGAAATGATACACTTCATAATACGTACATATATTATGCTTTTTTGTTCCAATCTATAATATGCTCGAGTTATGTTCGAAGTCGGTTCAACGGTCATTAATCATTCGCGAGGTGAATGTTTACCTGTTGTTGGTGGTTAGTTATATTATGTTGTGGAGTGTTGACCTGCCGCGGTGCAGGAGATGAGAGATAACCGACCTATGAAGAGCTGCTGCTGCTGGACTCAGAGCTGGTTTTCTCGTTGTCGTCGTATGCGCCGTTAGATTTTATATTTTTGCATTTGTTTATTATATGGTGTGTGTGGATATAACTGGCCGGTTTGTTGACCGGCAGTCGTAAGCGATGTTGTTGTTAATGTTAATATGCTTGGAATGCGATAGTGAAAAATCGCGTGTGAAGCGTTTATTTTTTTTCAATAAACGAAACGGACGCGGAAACGCGATAAGTAACACAGATCAGTGGTAGGACTTGAAATAAATTGTTTTAAAGAGTAACTCGGTGACTACAGTATGATTGGTTGTTTTGTTTTGAGATGTATCGTAATTCCTTAGGGGGAAAATCGACTGATATTTTATTCGTATGTAATGCGAATTTATTTCCGTAGTAAATCTCTTTAGACGAGATAGGGAGAGGGTGGACAATTTATTTTCAAATCCCCAAAAGATATTGTTGCATCTAAATGATTTTTTTATATGTAAGTAAAAATATATTTGTGTAGTTGAATAATATTCAATTATATGGAAAGCAGGGTGCTTATCTATGTATATCATGTTGTCCCGTTTATTTCTTACATTTGCAAAAAGTTTAACTTATTATAAATTAACGATAATCATTGAGTCGTATCAATGATACTGTTTAGTTACGGAATATTTTTTTTCGATATTTTCAACCCTAAATCAACGATAGCAGTGGATATAAAATCATAATGCGACAATGGGCAAGAATGCCATTAAATGCATTTAAAGTGTCACACTATTTCAAACACACAATCAAAGTAATAATATTTTTAACTTTTAAAGGCTCTGAACAAATATTGTATGGTCATAATAATCTCGAGTTTGTTGCTTGTCTATTTGCTTTGTTAAAATAAAGTCATATCTCAATGCGAAACTGAAACTCGTTTATGCAGAAATGCGGCTGAAACTGTATTAAATGCATAACCGTAAAAGTAATCATAAATACATCAAAAGTTTAATTTGGACATGCTCACTATGTTTATAATTAAAAACAGTAAATTCCCACCGTAATTAAATAACGCGCTTATGAAAAGTAACACTGCAATCAATAGCTCACAACGAACGATTAGTTATAGCTAGCGATTAAGGCCGCGTTTGTAATTCAATCTAAAATGACCGAGGCGTAATTAATAGCAATTATTTCCAAAAAGTGTTTATTGATGCCGGTTATTTCCATCGCCAAAGTTCTTTATAACTGATGTTTATATTTGTTCTTACGGCTGATGATTTAAAGAACACATTAGTTTTCTTTCAATGTTTACTTTAGTGTCTCCACATTGTGTAAGGATTTAAATAGAATGAGAGGAAACGAGCTCGTCGGCGACATACTATCCGCCCGTCATCGTCGGCACTTTGCTCTACGTGATGAAAATCCCGATTGCGATTATTATGCGAAAGAATTTCACGCTCGATCTGTGCGCGGTTCTTCTTCTTCCGAATACGAGAAAAAAGTCGCAACTTGTCGCGCGTGTGTCGGCGGAATATGTGTCGATAAGTAAAACGGGTTTCGATCGTCGGGAATTTTCTTTTGCGTGACAAAACGAAACTCGGCTTTAAATCATTCACACTATAACTGCTAGGAGGTCTAACTGTAAACGTTAGCGCCTAAGATATAATCGAACGGGTTATCATCTCAGAGCGGATATGATGATTTGTTTACTTTTGAAAGCAAATCAATTTAACGAAAACTGACATAAGTTGAGTCATAAGCATAATATGTTTTGAAGGTGAAGAGCTCCCAATTTTCTGTGAATTTTTACTCTTAATGTCATTTTTCAGAGATCGAATAATTGAAATAAATCATTCGTGATGAAAAACAATGACCTTTATATTAACTAAATGTGGCCGTTTTTATCCAGATTATCTAGTATGTATTTATTTAGATGTTCCTAATATAAATCATTTTATAGTGCAATTCTCTAGGGATATAGATAATAAGGAGATTCATCAGTGTTTTTTTCATGCGACATTGTTATTCACGACCCACTTCCCATTACCCGTGACAAGGCGATCTAAAAATGACTCGATTTTGTCATGATGATCAATTAGGTTTTTTGTGTGACAAATAATGCGCCACTCAAACGCTGAGCTTTGACACTTTGCCACAATATTTAACTTCTCTGCAATTGTCATCAAAGTCACCCACTATGGACCGGAATGATCGATATCATATGTCAAAGATAAATTACTAAATGAAACATATCGATCTAAAACCGACAAGTTTGAGTTTTTACATTGCAGGAATTTTAGTGGCGGTAGTTGCATTACTTCCTTTTTTTAAATACAATGCATTTTATCGTTTTTTAAATAATAACAAAAAAAATTGTATCATTTGTACGAATTAGGTACGATAAAAACGGTAATAACATTAACATTACACACACTTCCTTTCAGCGTTCCAGGGAAATATATTCACATTGTGAAATTTAGAAGAAAACCTGGGATCGAGATATGTATTGATACATATTTCAAGATCGTGCCACTTTATGATATTGCGAGTTCTGCAATATTATATACGCTATGTAGTTAAATATAAATGTGTATAAAGCAGATAATTTATTAATAGGAGATATGAATATCAGTTTAAATATAATGTTGTTTTCTCTGTTTTGTTTTAAATTAACGTTCGAGGCGATTACAATGAGCGCGCGCCCACGTTATGTTTTGTTTGTTAGATTAGATAATAATAGATACAAACAAGCGTCTGAATTGATTTCTTTATGAAATAGGATTGTGCTAGATTCTAGAAGGATTTGTGCAATTCCAAATAATATCCAAGAAATTTTATAATCACAACACGATGAGTCATTTTAAGAGTCGTGCCCAAGTTTAGAAATGCAAAAACTATATATAACTGCGCACATAGATTTTGTTTATATTATTTATATGGCGGAAAAACTTTTGTAGAAATTAATTTTCGCGCCGCGGATGTCGCTATTGTTTTAACTCAACCGCAGTGGTGGCGCTCTCTAGTTGGATTATGCTCAACTATTTGGTTTGAGACTTGGCTAAACAGTAAAATAATTTTATATTGCTTTCATAGATGGCTATATTTATTTTATATACATTATATTATATGTATTATAAGGGGCTTTATATTTTTAATAATAAATATGCTTTTTATATTTTTAAGGTATTATTATATTTTATATTTACAAAAACTAAATTATTATATATTTTTTATACTTTTCAACGTGGTCTCAGGGTGGCGTTAGTTTGTGCCGGAATTCAGATAAATTGATATTTAATTATTTTTATTTGTGATATAGTGTGTGACTTTTTGCATTCGCAATTTCAACATATTTAGCATATATATTGAAAGTGCGGCAGGTTCAATTACTGGGGGAGAGGGGGGCGCCCGTACATTTTAATGAAAAATTAATTCCAGTCTGCTGGTTAGATTTAACGAATCCGTCCACGTGCCGCGCCCTAAGCTCGGCTGACATATGAATAGAGGCGCTGCATGAAAACTATTGAAATTTAATCGATCGTTCGTATTCAGACACTGAACACAAGCGCCTTTCGCACTCTCCACCACTACTACTCACGTCTTCGGAAAACTGTTAGGGTCGATGCACCTTTCCGAGTCCCAAGTTCCGACGACGCCTACCGTTTGAGCAAATATTTGTTTTTTTCACCGGGCCCTTTGTGTTTGAATAATGAACAAAAAACTTAACGTACGAATAAACACTTTAATTCACATCTCCCCGTAATCCGTTCGTTCGTGTTCAAAACGTGTTGTCTTTCGTCTATAGTTTCCGTTAGACGGCGGGTTCAAACATCATTTAACCGAAATACGAAAGCTACAATTTACACTTGGAGATCTATCTTGATATTCTTGAACAGCGATCTTTAAACTATTTTAAGTCGGGCTTATATGAAACTTTTGCCATTTTAAAGTATTTGCTTATGAAAATAACTTGATACTGTAAAATATGTAGTAAACCTCATATTTGTAAGGGTCATCGATATGTGTGTATTTCAACATGTCACCTGAGATTTTTGACAAAATAGTTGTAGTTTATAGTCGAGAATTTAAATCAATTTTAGGTCAGAATAATAATCATTCCTCGGTCAAAATTTTATTAACAGCCTGGTCATAATTATATTATTCAAGGTCAAAATAAATATGAAATGGTTAGAGAATTAAAAAATATAGCATTTTTGAATATATATACATAAATGGGCTATAAATTATTTATTTTAGAAATACCTTAGAATATATCTAGCTCGCACCATAACTGTTGGATAGGTTTTGTGTTACGAATGTTGGTCAGAACATTGAATACCCCATGAATTACTTAACGAATCTAGTTAATTCTATGTAGGACGTGAAGGTATAACGCAGGAATAACGACAGAGCGGCATATGACAATGTTACGAGCCCAACCAAATAAGTTGGCCATAAAACACATTTTTAATGACCATGTATCATTATGCTGACCATCATCTGTCTACATAAATACTTAACTGAATAAATACTGTCTAGAAAAAATGATTTTGATTTTCTTTAAAAATAATTCTTATCATTTAATATATATTCTGACCAGTCAAATTTAATATAAATTCTGGCCATCTAATATTTATTCTGGCCGCTTATATTCTGACCACAACCGTATTAAAATTCTGACCCGAAAAATATGAGCATATTTTAAATGAACATCACAAACGGATAGAAAAGGTAGAACCAGAAAGTGAAGAATATGTTAATTAACTGGACTCTTAATGGGAGCCAAATATATAATTTACGGCACGAATGTGTTGAACCACATCGTTAACGTTCATGCCGCTAAAAATTACTTTAGTAGGAGAAAAATTGCCATCGTTCACGAATCTGTGAATGTAATTTATTTGCATTAAATCTTCTTTCACCAAAAATTTAATTAGAACATTTCATGTAACACGATTCATAAAAAAATAATTTTCTTGTTGCTTGAATTTCGACATGAAACAAAAACTTTCAGCTAGAAACACAGTTTTCGATTAAGCGTCGTACTATTTCCTGGTCAAGGCAGACTTTAAATCCTATTTCATTTTTTGTTGTTGAATACATATAAAATAGTTCATTATTAGAGAATTTTCAATACCTAATTCCTAATATGTACGATTTTTATTAATTAACACGATATCCGTGAGATAAGGAAAATCTAGAAAACCTAATCTGTGATGATCAATCGGAATTATAATTATATTATAGCCAGTAGCGTAGCTGGGGTATGTGCCGCCCAGGGTGATCCTTAAAACTGCCCCCCCCCATACATTTTTTGTAGGGTCATAAAATCAACATTTCTTAAAATAATAAATTGGATTTTATTAAGCTCTTGTTATTCATAAATTTATATATGTTTTATTGCATTCAGGGTTAAGATCCACACTAGACGATCCCATCGCGAATATGCCGCCCCCAAGCAAGTGCCGCCTGGGGCGGCCCGTCCCCTCCGCCACTAATTTCGAAAAATTTAAAAAATCGAATATGTGATCAGAATCCAGGGCATTTGTGCCCTTGAATTTGGCTAGAAAAATGCATGTCATTTAATAAAATACTATAAATTTTAATGAAATCGAAATATTACAAAAAGATAAATGAGTGGTCAACTTTTGCTTCCCCCCTTGAAAAAATCTGAAATAACGTCCGTGATTTTAAACCAGAAATTCTCGGATTATCCCTCAAATAAAATTTAAAAAAAATGGAATGTATCTCCAAATTATTTTTTTAAATATGTCATTCCAGTGAAATCATCAGAAATTTCACGGTCAATGCGTATTTGCAATGAGTGAGTCTTCGCCTGATTATTTGGTCAGAAACTTTCACTCCAGACGTTTTTAAGATATACCTTATCGTTCAAAGATATTTCTGCAGGGCAAGCTTATATAGCAGTCTTATCATTGTTTTTTGTCGGTTCTTGTGACAGTTTTCGTTGATTTGGTTTTCGTAACGTTTGCAGATTTTCTTCACGCCTGAATTTCTTCGCAAATTACTATACTTTGCTTATGTTAATCGACAACCAAATATAAAAAATATAATTAAGTCAATATGTACAAATACAAAAATACGTCAATAGTTGTATTTTCATTGGTTTTTGTTTTGGATCAAACAAAGAGAAACTATAGTCGTATTCGTTCGCTTAGAATGTTTACTGCCAAGCAGTAAATCGCCTGAAAAGGAGATGACATCCAAAGAGCAATAAAGGATGTGTAAAGCGCCTGCTTTTCTCTACCTTTACCCAGATATTCAATAAATATCCAAAGTCCGGTGTCTAGGTTTGCCTCGTCATGCCAGAGCTTCTTCCCGCGGCTGCACATTGTGCAAGAAGTACCTTAATTCCAGAGATGCCATCTTCAATGATCGACACGAACCTACGGCAATTATAACGCTGGCATTGTTATGCGATTCGTGAAGTACCCACCCACTCGGATCGCGCACACAATAGTTCGATATCGGAAATCGAATCAAAATTGTGGTAGCGTCATAATTGTTTTCACGATTCAATCCTCGTGACCGAAGAGAATCATCTCTTCTCATCGTAGGAGATTTAGTAGGTTTCACCTATAAGTGTAACGCACTCCCTCGAGTGTGTATTAGGTAAATCTCTAACGACCGCGATTTCGTGGTGCAGCGCAGTTTAATTGGTCGTTTGTGCCGTCGGACGTTTTGATTGATGTCCACTCTGTGCGATGGACGTGTGCGGAATTGAAGCCATCTGAAAAATCCTATGCGTCGTGCAATAATACGATAAATTATTTATTTCTGCTTTTCCGCAATAATTTAGATGGCTTCTCGCTCCAAAGGGTTTTCTTCGCGCTCGTTCGTCCCTCGGAGCTATAGGTGAAACTTATGCGGCTTCGAGTTAGCCGCGATTTTTGGAAATGTTCGTTGCACTATAGGCTATAACGATCTAGTTTCGTTTTTATTACGTTGTTATTATTGAATGTGCTCGGTTTTTTTACGCAGTCGTAACTCATCTGCGTGAAAGCAATCATATTGTACCGTGCACTTTTGTGTCGAAAAACGGACATGGGTGTGCGATGTGTAATTACGATTTTTTAGAAAGCGAATTTCACGTCGTTATCGATTGTCTTTTATTATATTTTATTAAGAATTTGGTATAATAATAATTTACGATCGACACGATTTGTGCGATTATTTTGTGCGTTTGTTTATCTATGCTTTCTGTTGGTAAATTCTTAATTTTTTGACGGTTTTACTTTTTTATTATCTTATTTCATTTTGACTGATAATTTAATAAACAACGTTTATGCAATTTGTTGATGGAAAACGTACTATGAAACTGGTTATTTTTCTATTGGTTAAAATATAATATACGTACAAATGTAAATTTTCATTTATATAAATATTTAGTGAAAGTTAACTGGAGTGTTTTTATTTTATGGTTTTATACTGTAATTTATTACTATAATATAATTATACCAAAATACAAAAACTAAATAATGTGGTGATTGATTACCTATCGCGAAAGAAAGCAAACATTAGATTGCCATTAATAATACTATATGTGATTCACAATGCTCATTATTTTCTCCAAAATTCTCTATATAATAATGTATTTCTTTTGTAAAGCACTTAATTATCCACCCCGAAGGTTTCGTGAGTAATAAATGTTGATCAACATTTTTTGGCATTCCGTCAACTAATAAATGCTCTGTTTGATTTCTCGTGTTTAACCCTTTCCGCTCGTATGGTGCGTGAGACGCACCACTACTTGGGTCTATATTACTCGTCAGGCGCGTCAGACGCACCATTTCAATTAATGAAATATAACGTCGATTTTTGGGTATTTCCTGTGCATGTTTTGAATGGTGTTTTTGCTGTGTTGTAGACAAGAGTTTCAAGAGTCATACCTTATCAAAAAAATATCATTTTTACCTGAATCAAGCCGGGGAGAGCTTATTTATCGGGATAAGTCGGGGTTTTTTTGATGACTAAATTTAACGGCAGATTTGCCGTAGCTTCTCCCAAAGGCAACAGTTGGCGATCGCCTTTCGGTTGACACGCGTCGGTGACGTTTTTATTACCTATTCTGTTTTCGACAGTGGCTCGGTTGTCCGTAATTTGTGTCTAAGTGAAACTATATATAGTGACCGATAATTTTGTTTAATTACTTATTTTGTAATTTTATTGTGAAGTTATTGTTAAGTTATTTTTTAAATATTATTGTGAAAAAATAGTGCTATGGCTAAATATAGTGATTGTGAAGATATGTTTTGTAATGATAGTGTATAATCGTATATTGGGCGACAGTCAAATGGGCGATTCAAAATGGGCGACAGATAAAGGGGCGATGGTCTTTTGGGCGATACAATAATAATGCATTACAAATAAATGTGATGCAAATCATGATCTTATAATTAATTAAATAATTAACGTAATTAAATACATACGAAAATATAAGTAATATTTTTTAGAAAAGAATTAAAAGATGAAAACATTATTCGGTCTAAACAAAATATAATATACCTACATAAGATATATGTATATGTATATTTACTTATCATTTGTGCATATTTAATCATAAAATTAATCACTTAAACAGTTTGATTTTTGTATTCAAGAATTTAAGAAAATTACTCGATATCATAAAACACTTAGGCTAAAGTCGGTAATTTTATTATAAATACCTACCAAAAAAATGTTTATAGTGGGACCTTACGCGAATTTTTTTTATGTTTTGAGCCTTGGAAACTACTGTGAGAACAAACTTTTGGAATTCCCAAAAATCGCATATTTTACAGTTATCTATTTTAAATTAGATAGGATTGTTATATATAAATATAATAACACAGAACTAGCGCTGATAAGTGTTTATCGTGGATTTCGCCCTTTACGCGATTTTTTTATATTTTGAGACTTTTAAATTACTGTGAGAACAATCTTTTGGAATTTCCAAAAATCGCATACTTTACCGTTATCTATTTTAAACTGGATAGGGTAGTTATATATAAATATAATAACCCAGAACTAGCGCTGATAAGTGCTTATCGCAGATTTTACCCTTTACGCGATTTTTTTATATTTTGAGAATTATAAATTACTGTGAGAACAAACTTTTGGAATTTCCAATATAATTTTTCGTTTTAACCGTTTATAGGACACATATTTTTGTTTTATTTACATTTTTTAAAAATTAATTAATATCTTATTTGTCGTTTTAGGCTGCAATATTCTAAATTAAGTCAAATTTATATTGAATGGTAAACTGACCTACCAATGTACGTTACACGGGTGCTCTTGTAACATTAGGTTCATTATTAAAAAAAAACATAGGAAAAATAAACCTTAATTTTGGTGGTATATACATGTACCACTTTGTTCAAGGTGTCCTATAAATAGTTAATGTATATTTTATTAATATTTACAATAAAGCAAGGCGTGCAAGTTTTTTTTAATTTCTGTCGCCCAATAAACCATCGCCCAATTGACCGTCGTCGTCGTATAAAATTACGAACAAATACATATTTACCATATAGCTATTCATTAATAAAAGTTTTGTCTATTTTTAATTAAGAAATATATAAAATAATATGACACTAACTGCAACGTTCCATTTGCCCTTCGATGGGGCGATGAGACTAATATTAGTTTATATAAATATAGATATCTTGTGGGTTTCTTTAATTATGGAAAAAACGTACAATTTGTAATTCTGCGAGCGATGTAAGCTGGCTTCGTTTGCAGGTAGATATATCTAAACCTAAAACCGAGCGGCATATTGTTATTTGTGTATATTTATGGTTTAAACATTTTTCGGTCCCATAAATATTTTAAAAAGGGTCGTCACCCTATTGTGTTCATTTATTGTTATGGATTGCCAACCAATGGTACTTGAGAGAACCAAAAAAAATCAAAATGTAATTTAGAGAAATGCAAGTATTTGTTATGATTTTTTCGTTTTTGATATTAGTTTATTTATAGTTATGCTCTACATATATAATTTTAATTTTTAAAAAGAATTTAACATTTTTCATTTTTTCCGAGCTGGCGACATACTTAGTACGAAAACGATTACGAGTGCAAAGGGTTAAACAAGACATTGAATCGGATAGTGTTATATATATATATAATAATTCCTACACCTGACGCCATCGGCACAATAGTTTAAGGTTCCATTTTTGCTCAGTCTCGATTATGCCAAGCATATTTCAGTCATTTATTTTCCTGGTGAGTCTTAAAACTGTATATGTAATTTACATACATGTTTTATTGTCATGATTTTCGTTAGATATCCGTCGATTTTTCGACATGTACGATGCTAGAATATTATAATCATCTGATTATTAGAGATGCTGAGACTTCGCATCGAGTTCGCCATAATTGGAGTGCATAAAGTGCTGCCGGTTGCTGCACGCGCACCATGCAATCTCCTCATTGTTGCATCGGCAACACCTATCAGGTGTTTTCCTGCCGCTGCCGTATATAATAAACGCATCTACCTGCGGGTGCATTTAGCGGAATATCTCTAGATATATTATAGGAAAGGGTTGCTGCGCCGTTTAGGAGCAAATAGCGGCGTATGATAATTGCTCGCCGGGCGATTACCGAGTCTCGGTCGCAATTTGCGATAGTTTCCTCTCTCGGATACTAGATAGTGGATTTTTTTGCCGATCGCGCGCATTATGCGTTGTTTGTCCAACAAATGAGACCAGCGCTCAGGGAGGTATATCATTATTAGGTACGCGGACGTTAATTTACCACTTTATAAAGTCTGCTGGCTGTAACCCCCGCGGGTCGGTTCCGCTAAGCGACGGAACAATTTGCGAGTCACGACTTTTGTGCTGTGTTGTGTATTATTTGGGAATAGTGCGTCGAATAATGAAGGTGTAACGTATATGTATACGGTATACTAAATCAGACTGGTGGAAAAATGCTACTTATATGATACATAGAGGGTGAAAATAATCAGATATGTGGAGCAATAGCATGCTTTTTGTTAACAATTCATTCTTTTCTTAACGTAGATTGTATTCAATAAAGCGCTTTTTGTAGTTGCTAAGGTGTGAGGTTGACTTTCCGGCGATTGCGTCCCTTTTTCTTACCGTTGCGGCTAGGATGTTAGCGCTCAAGAACGCTCTCCTTTCAAGTGCTTCTCAATAAGTTTTTCAAACACAATGATATCATCGAGAAACTCGTATCTTTTAGCCGTGAGCGATTATAAACACGATCACGTAACATAAATCAGGATTAAAATGATAAACATGTGTTACACCGAATCGGTAAAAACAGGCAAAAATATGCCTAATTTATGAAAAGTGTAAGCCCGTTACTTCATTCAAGAATTAGGAAAATTATCTGCCAATGCTTGAATTAGATAGGAATTGTTTTTCTTATTTCGTGCAATCAGCAAAGTATAATATATTGTTGCGTTCCGGTGGTGTTTTTCGTAACTAGACTAAATGTCAGTTGATTATATAAAAACAAATCAATCATTAACTACAGTGATGTTCATCTTTATTTAGAATGCCAAAAAAGTCTAGAACTATAAATATGACGACGGTGCGAAGGTGCGGCAACGAGAGAGCGATGTTTTGAACCCTTCAATAAACGTGACGTTTCGCAACTGTCAAAAATGCCATTTAGCTTAGTTAAAAAAACATTAACGGAGCGCTACTATCGTATTGGTTCAATGCACGCATTTAGTTTATTAATGAAGTAATGGGCTTGCACTTTTCATGAATCGGACAATTTTTTTACCAATTTCATGTAATAAGCGATTTCAGCGATTTGGCATAGAGATCGTAAATTGACACCGTAATTTCACCGTAGTTCGACGTGACAAAGCCACAAATTATAGAATACATTTAATTTGAGCCATATTAGCCATTGTAGCCCGCCGACAACTAATGTTGAAGATGCTACTAAATTTATTCGTAAATATTTTTTTTAAATAATAATGTAACACTAGATGTAAATAAATTAGGTTTTAATTTTAATTTTATTTTGACTCAGATTGAAAATTATTAATAAATAATTTTAATTAATGTACCAGTACAAGTTAAAATATTTTATTTTCATTTAAATTTAGAAGTTATCATATTTTATTTTAACGAAAAAACAATCCATCGATTAGCTGTTAGATTTGATCTATTTCAATTTAATGGAATAATATTATTTTTTTTAATTTTGCGAATAAAAGAGATTTATGTATGTTCCTGGTGGATATTTATGTCCATATGTTTTTTTTTTGCATTCATTTTTTAAATTTAATAAATTATGCGTCCATCGAAACTATGCATTGTGATGGAATTTTCATTAAGCTTTTCATTTATTATTCGACGAGCATCATTTCACGATTTGCAGACTGGAAGCAACATATATGTGGCCGTGTAGATCAGTGGTGTATCTAGGGTATGTGGTGCGATCCTTAAAATTGCTGCCCCCCCCCCCTATACATTTTTTGCATGGTCATAAAATCAGCATTTCTTAAAATAATTAATTGCTTATTGTTAAGCTCTTGCTATTCGTAAATATATATACATTTTAGTTCATTTAGGGTTAAGTACCACACTAGACGATCCCATCGCAAATATGCCGCCCCCAAGCAAGTGCCGCCCGGGGCGGCCCGCCCCCCTCGACCCACCATAGCTACGCCACTGGTGTAGATATATTGTATTAAATTATTTAGATCTTATTGTAATACATATACTTGCTATCGAAACCGTAGATGTATACATACTGTAATTACTTAATTTAAAAAATATTTCAATCGCTTTCGAATGACTTTTTTTAATTAAAATTTAATTCTACCTGCTTCTACGCTCGAGGTAATCCCAATAGATGGAATCCCTCGTGCGTCTTTGATTAACTCGAGTAAGAAGACGATTTCCATTTAAATCACGCGTCTACCATAAAAATTGATGATCTCGACTCATCTCCCATCACCACCGCCGAAATCATAGCACGCAGCAGTGGCACAAAGGGTGTCAATTAACCGACGCGAGACGGATCGGTCCATTTTTCTGATTATCGTTCGGCGAGCCGTGACAAATTTTTGATTCGCGCCTCGGACTTTTTAATTGTTTTATTGTCATAGATGCAATAGAAGATCTCGTCGGTTTCGGTCCGGATTCGACCCGGTTCGATTCGGAGGTGTTTATTAGCTCTCGGTGTGCGGCGATTTATTTGTAATTTATTATTATAACACTATAAATACGTCTGTTATATTTATGTATATGGATTTTCTCGCCGACGATGATTTTTCACTTCTATGTGTGTTATAGTTATTGTGTCGTTGTTGTTTTGTTACTCGAGAACGGAATAGAAAACTGTTTTGCTAACTGTGCAACTGTCGATCGAAGAATTTTGAAAGTAAATAGTTGTATTTTGTACGTGTACATAATGGCGGCTCGAATGGACGTTTAATAGTTTAATGAAAATGCGTGCAAGTTGTCTGTGTGTATCTATTGTGCGTTACGTAAAAGGAAAGTTGAGTATTTTTCTTTTAAATGCAATTTGTTGTGAGTTCGATCGTCGTCGGTCACTTTTAAGTGGAAGCTTTTTTTAGGTTTAATTTTCGTAGATCGATAATTATACATGAAAGTGCACATTTTTTTGACGTGAAGCCTGTCAAACGCATTAAGCCGCATAAATTTTTCGATTAAATTTCTTAATATATAATATATGTGTAAAAAAACGTTTTTTATCAAATAGATAGTCATGGTCTACATTTTAGCATGTGTTAAATATATTTTTAATACAAAACTACTTTTTTTATTCATTTAAATTTTTTAGTTTTAAATGTATTTTACTGATAATATTTTTACAAAAATTCTTTGATTTCCAGTGAAAATGTATGTATTATTTTCATCATTGTCTTCCGTTGTAACTCTAGCCCAATACATTACAACGGGGTAAACACAATCAATACATACAAGTAAGACATACATATATTATATTAATTATAAATTATAATTACAGCTTACAATCAATAAACGTCACTTTGCAGATGGGGTCATATTTAAAATAATTGCGCGGGCAGGGTCTCCGAGAGCGAACCCGGGCCCTTGGGAAACAATTTCGGGCCTAATGACAAAAATGGCATTTTATATATTTTTTAATATCGTAATATCATTTCTTGAATAAATAATAATACGAGTTAACCCCTTCTATGCTACAAATAAATATAAAAATTAGCCACCGTTGCGACATATTTTATGCGAAATATTATAATTAGGCATTAAAAATATCTACCTGGTAATTAGTCGTGTTTTCTTTGCTGCTCAGTGTTGCCATATAGTGAATTTTCAGTCCAGGTCAAAAGCAATAAAATCGTGCCGTCGTGGTGAAAATGCTAAATTATCAAGCTCTTTACCGAGAGTTCCCTCTGCGCCGACACGATTTTATTGCTTTTGACGTGAATTTTTGCCTTCTGAGAAGTGATAATTGTTTTTGCGCTCTCCTATTGACTAAAATTCAGTTTGAATATACTTTGATCAGCTATCTTATATTAGAAGTTCATAGTTCTACCTCGAAAGTGAGTGCTTTTGAAGGCAATGTTCCGCTTCTTTTATTTATTGTATATATATATAAAAAGGGCTGAAGGAACTTATATCTGAAATACATCAGTACATACATCTCAAACAACTGTAGTTCAGTTCAGATTCATTATTTGAGGTCAGTTTCTATTTTTTTTATACGTATATACTTGCTATGAGTCGAACCCATGGCCTCTGAATTATCAGTCCAGTGCCTTACGGACTAAGCTATTCCGTCCTTAAAATTCATGAAATTCTCAGAAATATAGCTGTATTTTATAACAGCAGAATGATAATAACCCGTTAAATCTGACTATGTTTAATACGATTAAATGTTTTTATTATTATTGTATACGTTATATAATTAATAGTTAACAAATACGTATATTTCTGAATGCTCGATTGTTTGTTTGTCGTATAGTTGAAGTCTTGTTAGACGCTGTAACGTCTTTGACGACAAAGATAAGCTAGTGGGGTCGCGAGCGATAGTAAGTAAAATGTCAAGTATCGTGGCTTCATCTTGAAGTGGCGTCTGGTTCATTTGTGTGTGCTTATGTAATTCGACGGCCCAAAATGAAGGGTGAGAATAGAGAAAGACAGTTTCTTGTTGCGCAAGTGCAATTCGATTCACTGCGGTGCTCTAGAGACAGATGCGAGTTTGGGCAAATGTGTATTTGATTCGCTTAATTGGCGTGAACTTTTTAATTGCACCCACAGTCGTTAAATTTCTTTGTTTCTCTACACATTGACTCTGAAAGCATTCTGAAAGCTGTGAGGTTCACAAATTCTAATGGTTTTTATAAATATTTTTCTGAAGTGATTCTTGATGATCGAGTTTTAATATTTCCACTAATTATCTTTCAAATTGGCATCATATATTGTGGAAATGTGAAAATAATAATTAATAATTAATCATGAAAAAAAGTTGATAAACAATAGAAGTTAAAATAGATTTTCGTACAGACGTCCATTCATTTAAAATAATGGTTCAGTAGTACTTAGTGTACTTAGCTTTTATGTTTGTACATTCCTACTTGTACTGGCATTCGCCTTAATGTCTCGGACAATTAGTTAATGGCTGTTTTGAAATCATCTTAAAAGTCCATCTCCATATAATTAGATACACTCTCCGGTAATTTTTCTGTTTACTCAGAAATGAACGTCATTGATTAAATTTTCTTAGCGATCGGTTTGTTATTCAGGATTAACCTTTAACTGACGAAGAAAGTGTGTAACGTGTATCGTTACCATTTCAGATTTCTCGTACTGTGTGACCGTCACGGCGGACCCTTCGCCCTCCCGATCACTTTTGAAATCGATTCCGACCGGACGATTACATCCTAACGTTCTCTTCTCGATCTTCGTCTTCATTTTCTTCATCTGATTCTTCCACGGTGCACTTTCACCAATTTCACATGGTGAATAGCCACGCCGTTGCGGTTGCATCCTGGACGTCGGTCGGTCGGTCGGTAATTGAGCTTGACGCCTCTCTTTGTCATTGGACGCATTAGAAACACATAAACCGAAACATTAAGGTGGCCTAGAATTGATAAAGTTCATCGGTTCCGGAAAGGAAATTAGTACACTTTCGCGATATTCGGAACCACCTGTTTTATTACAGCTCTTCGATTCGCCATCATCGATTAAAATGCAACGTTGTGCAACGACGCATTGTTCGACGCACGTGAATGGCTCATTGTTGGCCGAAAAGTCTTTGTTTGTCGATTGTTTTTCTTTGCGATGTTTCCGGCCGTTTTGTATTTCCCATTTTTTCCCCGCGCCGGGATGTGATGCATTACGGGGGAATCAATTATTTAGAATCCCCCGGGTATTGATTCGTTCGACAATGGCATTAGTTTGATAGCAATTAACGTTGCGCCGCATGATTGTTCCGAATTCGGACTGCGCCCACGCGATAGGAAATGCATATTTAATTTCGTGTCTGTTAACTCGATTTTGTTATATCGACCGTTACCGCTAATTGTGCGTGTTGTTATACATGTTTTGTAATAAAACGAGGCATTCGTGCATTATAATGTATCAACTCGCTAGCAATGAACGCTTACGATTCATCTATCATAGAATTAGATCGGGGCGATTCGACTAGATTCTAGTTACTTGATAGATCACTACTTAAATTAGGACCATCTTTGTCTTACATGCTGTATTTATTTAATTAGCTCTGTGCTTTTCGACACTCAGCCAGTTGCGGAATTAACTTGATCAATCAGTCGAGGTTCTTCCTTTTCCCCCCCAGTATCTTTCAATATTTCCGATCAAAACTAATCGATCTCTTCTGGCAAATGAACCGGATTATTATCATCTAACATGATTTAGACGGTCTTCGATCTGAAGATCGTCAATGATTAAGAGAATGATCCACTTTGTTGACAAGGTTATCGGGGCACTCTTCTCCAAGCCACATCTCAAAGGCATTGATTATTTGAGTATGAATATATTTTTGTGATTATATAGGTCAGCGTTTATGTGGTAATTTTCTGAGTTTATTTATTTTATTTATTCAGCACCCTGATATATTTTTGAGAATTGTTTGCCACAGTAGGAGTTTGTTTGTAGATAGTGCTCCGTCAAACACATGTAATTATTTTGCATGGTATATACGAAAAATTCAGTTTTTTTGAAAAAAAAAAAATTTAATTATTTCTGTCAACTGAAATTCAGTTGTAAATATTACTTTTTTTGTGGTGTCATTAATAATATATGATGTAGAGAATAATAACTAATGTTTGTATGTATATTATAAAATAACGATAATTAACAAGATAGTGCGAAGTTTTTATTTATAACCCCTCAAGGGGTTCCTCAAGGATCCAATCTGAGCCCTCCGCTCTTTGTGTTATTTATTAATGACATAAATGCAGCAATTACAAATTTAAGTTTTCTTCTGTACGCAGATGATTTAAAATTATATAAATGCGTTCGATCTGTTGTGGACTCCTTCTCTCTACAAAGTGATTTAGACTCTCTTTGGAGATAGGCTTCCGTTAACTGTCTGCCCTTAAGTGTCGGAAAGTGCCATACTGTGTCATTTTCTCGATCCCATTCGCCATCAGCTTATTTCTACCATCTAGGTGGTAACATTTTGACTAGAGAAATTTCCACTAAAGATCTCGGAATCACTTTCAAGAGCAAATGGAGGTTCTCTCTACACATACACGACGTCTGTGATAAATCTTCCAAGATGCTCGGCTTTGTTATGAGGAATGCCTTTTACTTTGACGATCCGTCAGTTATTCGCATCCTCTATGACACCTTAGTTCGTAGCATTCTTGAATCGGGATCTATAATTTGGAGTCCCCGAATAGCCAAATATTCCTTTTTAGTGGAAAAATTCAAAAAAGGTATTTAAGAAACCTTTACAAAAGGACATTTGGTTATTATCCGTACATATATCCCAGCGCCTTTCTTTTAGGAGCGTTGGGATACGATTTGCTGAGTTCACGCAGAAAGTTGTACGTCGCTAAGCATTTTTTCAAATTACTAAAAGTTGCTGTCGACAATCCAGCTATTCTCGAGGAATTCCAGTTTTGGGTTCCGGAACATTTTCGAGAATCATGATCGCGTTTGATGGCCGTTAGGGATAGGACGTCCGCACTTGTCGACTCGCATATAGCTGTGGCCATCCGGCTCCTTAATACGCTGGCATTACATATTGACCTGTTTAATGTTAGCTACGAGGAGCTGATCCAGTTTGTATCATTTAATTTTGATATTTTATATTTTTTTGTAGTATTGTTCTATTTATGTTTATATATATATATATATATATATACGTTTTTTTTGTTTTATAAATTTAAAATTTGTTTTCGACCATCGTGGCGCATTGGGATAACCTGTTAGACCAAAATAGTCTTAATTTAATCTAAAAAAAATAAAAAACAAAATAAAAATAAAAATTAATATAAAATGCAACAAAAAAATATATAAATAGTTTTTTTAAATATCAAAAAATTGTAGTATTACATACAAAGTAAACATAATTCAAAAAATAAATTATTATATGTATTTTTAGGGACAGTTAAAATATAAATACAATAAAAAGACTAACCTCTCACAATAAAACCTTATGCAGATATATTGTATTTAATTAAAAAGAATGGTTGAAAAGTATAAATATCTGTTTTATTATAGAAAAAAATTGGAAAGAAAACTTACATCTCTGACTGTGTACCTGTTATTGTTTTGGTCAACGCCGGGTCGGCCGTTTGCTGAAATATATTTTGGGCGCATAATAGAATAGCCATACTACGATTTACGCGGTAGATAGATTCCGCGCTATTTCGCGTAAATCGAGGTATAGAACACATACAAAATTGGAAGATAGGTTAGAAAAAATAAAATCCACGTAAATCAAGGCTAGGAAATTAAAACTAGGAGATCGCGTAAAGCGAACACATACAATTATGTATTTACTTATGTACATGCTCGTATAGCAATACAAAAAATGGCAGTGTAGTAAACATTATTTTTTATTACTTCATAATAACAATATGTACTCCAGAATATTACTTAAAACATAATAAAAAAATAATATTCTTCTTCGTCACTGCTGTATTCTAATCTAAGCTATTGTTTTTTTGGAATCGGTAAAAATCATTATTATGAGTCATATATAGCAGTAGATTATTCTGGATTTACCGTTATTAAATAATCTGTTATTAATCCTTGTAAATTTCTTGATCTTCTCCCAATGCAGTTGTTAAACTTTAAATATTGTAATATTTTTTATTCAAAGTTGACGGTTTATTTTTGTTGAATGCTGTTTCAATGTGCTTGACATAATTTAAAATAGTAAGTTTTTGATCATTGAGTTTATTTAATATATCTTGGTATGTCCACTTTATATAGTGTAACTGGATTTTGCACAGATAAACGTCAAATATACATATAATTAAATAAATTATGTTTTTCTTGACCACTTTAAAGCGAAACCACGTAAATCGAAAACCTCTAAATGTTATACATGAATGAAATGAATTATTTTAAATTTTAACAAATTTCGCCGATAATAAAAAAAATCGTAGTGGAATTATGTTAATAAGGACGGAATAGCGTAGTTCGCAACGTCTCAGACTAACAACTCTGAAGTTGCGGGTTCGAGCCGCGGCATCGAATTTTTATTTAAAAAAAAAATGCACTATTATTAAAAAATTGGCCCCAGCTGCAGTGACATTTATTGGTTATAAATTATATTACAAAAACAATCATCGAAAATATATTTAAATAAATCGCAATTGACCTGAGTACAGATAGTTTATTTAGAGTTTGTCGAACCCTCGTTGGCCCTGCGCGATTAGCATTTAGGCGTAACGAAGTGAAATGGCGAATTTGAAGAGCGTACTGCTTTCGAAACACTCGGACGCGTCGCATATGGATTAATCTTTGACACTTGCATAAATATGCAGGTATCAGAACGGGGAAGTTGCGCTTTCTTTCGCACGTGAGCCGTCCGTTCCGCGTGCGCGATGTCCGTTCGTGACCGGTCACCGAGCTAACTAACTGTATGTGTGTGTGAATGAATGTATGTATGTATGTATAATTTTCATCGAAATCGGACATCCCATTAACTCGATCGAGGCAACGTTATATGTACATAGAAGAAGGAGTTCTTCTCGGCGGGAATGTTAATAATCGGAGGCGGAAACCAACTGACTTACACGCTGACCCTTCGTTAACTCTAACCGAGCCGCGAAAGCATCGCCGATAAATAATATGCATATATAAATAGCTAATCAATTTATTACCTGTGTTCATTAATATGTTTTTCTTTATTTCAGCATGTGAGTACATACATTCGTACTATGAGTACATATACATTTGGCCGTAGGATTATTACTACGCAGACGTACGTATAACGACGAATCATCATTATAACAAAGAACAATCATCATGCGTATAATACATAACTCCATGATAAGAACACTCTCATTTTTCATAAATTAACTAACATGATGAAAACGCAGGGCTTTCACTTCTGAGGTTTTTAAAGAAGCGAGCGAGTGAAACCCGTGTTGGCAGATTAATCTAATTACTTATTGATTTCTGCATTCGAACCGCAGACCGACGCCCAGCTTTCGTTTTGATCCGCTTATTAATATTAAATCCGCTCCTGTTGCTATATGGAGATTTTCACATGGCGGATCTAATCAAGTCGATTAATAGGCATTAATACACTAATACTATTAATTATAATGTAAAAAAAACGTATTAAAGGAGGCATCGTATGCTACTCGAGTCATATGAAGTGGAAGCTGCATCGGAATGGTGCACATACACACACACACAAAGTTAAAATTGGTCCATTAGAAATTTAATAGAATCTAGATTGCGTTCTTCTGCTGCTGAGGCCGTACCCGGCAATTTGGCGTTCTCTCGTATCCATCTATCCGTCTGTCTCACAAGAGTTATCTAATGCTATTCGATATCATCCATTGTGTTGTCATTGAATCGTGCCTGTGCGAAGGTCGCCAAATTATACTCCAATTACGCGACAATCATTTTTCGAGATGTCATTAATGTGTTTATAGAATCTAAGTGCTATGTTGTAGCGCGTTAGTTAACTAGGCAGGGCATTCTTTGCGGACGCTGCATTAAGATCTCGGCTCGTCCTGAACCAATTAAAACTTGAACCGATGGAATCTCGCAGAGCTCGTCATTAAGCTGACACAGCCGATGCGGCGACAAATTGTGTCGTTTTAATTGAAGAGAAAGATGCATTTTTGTGCGATTGATTCCGACATTCTTCCGACGGTTTTCACGTCGGTTTATTTAATCTGCGTCATTCAACCCCTTTCTTGTCAATTGCGCCGAAAGCTTTTCGTATTATAGTTTAGTGGTCGAAAATCAAATTAATAATCAGCATTTTATTCAGATACAACCCGTTTTTCTGTTCAAAAGTTCGCTCAATATTTGGTGATGAAGTATCGTGGTAGTTTCTCAATTATTTATCATCTATGAAGATACTAATTCACGAATTTTATTATGGTTAAAATATGCTGTATTTTATATATAAGCAAGCGATATAGTGAACTAATCTGAGATGATCGATCGGAATTGCATTTATAATAATTACTATTTAGATCTCTCAGACGCGATAGAAATTTAGAATAAATTTATAGAATTCAAACCCACGACCTTTAACTGTATAAAAAAGATTTAAACCATTGATCTATGGTTATCAGTTAAATTTTGAGAAGCACTATTGAATTTGTTACAAAAAGAGTTAAAAAATTTTAGCTCTGCGGCTTAATATTTTACTTAATTAATTTCTTATTATTGTAATTAGCATTTGTGATGATATGTGTATGTGGCCGAGTAGGGATAGATTTTATAGTATGATTATGTAAATATGAAAAAGTGCCGCATTATTAATTCTAAAATTTTTTTTCTTAGGAGCTGTGTATATTTGATTTAAATTTTAAAATTAGGTTACATGATTTTTTTCCAATTTTTTTACAAGAATTGCTTATATATGTACTTTAACGGAAATATTAGGAAAATGTAGCTGTATATTGTTAGAAAGTACTTGGAAAACTCTGGGTTTCAGGTTCTTTAACCATATCCATGAATTTCAATAAATATAATAGAAATTCTAATTAAAATTCAAATGTATTTGATATATTTTTTATATTGAGTACTTCTAGTAAATAATTTATATTATACTTAATATGATATATATTTTTAATATATACTGTAAATACATAACACATGTTTGGGCTTAAAATACAGTTAATTTTCAATCTCTGCATAGTTTTGAAAATTAATAAAATAGCTCAATTTCATAAAAAATATTTTTTGCCATATTAGTTGGATAAAGTATAAATGGTCAGTAACTTTTAAATAATATTATTAATATGTATAAATGATCAGTTATTTTTTTACCAAAGGTCAGTAAAATTTGATTGTGGCTATATCAAAAACTAATTAATTCTATTATCGCATTCATACGTAAATACTATTCAAATTGAAATAAGTATACAGTGTATGCCATAGGTTTTCTCCAACCTGAACATTATAGTTGTAGAGCTTTTATTAGATCAAGTCCAAAATACAAACTAAGCCAATTTATGTCTCAGGAATAAATAAGCAGAAGTTTAGACAGACGTCGTATCTCGCATACTGCTCCATAGTTTGTTTTAAAAATATGATAGCTATTCTTACCCATATTACAACGGACTTCTGATATAAGAGGGCTGATCAAAGTATATTCAAACCGAATTTTGATCAATAGAATGGCGCAAAAATAATTATCCTTTCTCAGAAGTCAAAAATTCACGTCAAAAGCAATAAAATCGTGTCGGCGCCATTGCAGTGGGAACGATCGGTAACGATCGTTCCCACTGCGGTGGCGCCGACATGATTTTATTGCTTTTGACGTGGATTTTTGACTTCTGTGAAGGGATAATTGTTTTTGCGCCATCCTATTGGTCAAATTTCGGTTTAGATGTGCTGTATTTGCTTCTTACTTATTGTAAGTCGTAATATTGCTATAAAAAGTTTTAATATGAAAATACGTTTCCATTGCGACGGCACGATTTTATTGCTTTTGACGTGGATTTTAAATTTGCCCGAAAAAGTCATGTCATTTAATGATATACTATTATAAAAAAAATATTTAAAAAAACGACTAATAAATGGCCAAGTTTTGTTTAAACTACTAAACGCTTTATTCAATTACTGATCCAATAAAAACAGGCCGAAAACATCAAGGCAATTATGATGTCTATATATATGTACATTAAAGCATATTTAAATTTATCGATAATGTACAATAGTTGATAATATAGTTGTAAATAAGCTTCTAAATATAATGTAAAGTTTCTTATCATTTACATATTCTTTGCCCATGTGGTATAGAAGGCAACACAAAACCACTACATTTATTATTTTTTTTTTGAAGAAAGTAAACTGTCTTTTTACTCTTGTAAACTATTTTTCATTTTTGGTTTGTAATGGTAAATTTAGGTTTTCTAGGCTGTGTTCTGTCAAATACACGTCATCATAGTCATTTAACCGCAGGCACGGCATGCAAACACCAACATCATCCACATTGTTTGTCCATTCACAGTTCTCACAGTTGATGCGTTCATTGTTTGTGTACCATGTATCTGTTTATGCGCGAGTACAATGGTCGGCGTTTTGTCCCATTATACTTGACAGTGAACTTTTGTGTATGATTTATGCTGTCAAAAGCGCAGTCACTTTCCCGTTCAGAGTGCACGAAAGATGCTGTGGAAAATGATTGCGAAAGACCGCTAATCGCCTCCTTGCGGTGTGCGCTGGTGGCGGTAATCGTATATCGAAATGGTTTAAGATGCTGCGCTATATGCATCGCTCATTAATATGCACATTACAATAATGGTTCCGGTTCGCTTCAAATGTTACAGTAAAACGCGTTTTTTAATTTCCTCCTGCAGATCGTGCAGTAAACAGTCTTATTTGATTGCATTGGTTCGTCCGTTAAACGATGTTTTCATCAAAACTCACGTTTAGCCTCGTAATGAATAAAACATATTTAATTAGTACCGTTGTGAAATATAAATAAATGTATAATATAATACATACTACGATAAATACATCGCAAGCGATTAAAATTTATGGTTAATTATATGAACGTTCTCTAAGATTATATAGTTGTGATTGGCTCTTCAGTTAAAGCCTAATTTATTTGTGCTGTATAATAATTTATAATCGTTTCGTGTAATTATTGTAATTAGATTTTTTAATTGCAGTGTCGATATATTATATGTTCATTAAACAGAAACATAACGGTATCTATCCTATGTACACGAGAGATATTCCTTTAAATCCTGTCGAGTCTGCAAATTAGAATTAATAATATTAATCAGAGTACGACCAAACACCTCAGATTAGCTTAGTACAGGTAATGATATCTAGATTGGATTTAGATTAGTTCGTTAAAATAATCAACATGCAAATTATTTAATAACAACTGTGTACCAAAACACAATATTGGGCAGATGAATTAATTTTTAAATGCAAATGTTGATAGAATTTATTTAAATTATGTTTAATTATAATTATTTATGATTTAATTTCCGTTTTATAAAATATAGTCGATTTGAAAGTAAAACATCCCATTTAATTTATATGTATAATATGAATACAGGCGGCTCTCGACTTTCGTACATAATTGGTTCCTGAAAATGTGTGCGAATGTTGAATGTACGAAAGTCGAGGGAAGTAAAAAAAATGAAATTGTGTGTATTTTAAAATATTTATTTATCAAGTAAATATAAGATGTTTAAGAGGCGTTTAAGTGGGGTTGCGGGTGTTTCCTTTGAAAAGTTAACTGTTTTCCACTATTCTTTTTCTTTTCTTCATGTAGTATTTTATAACATGCTATGTTTTTATTGATGGCCCTACGCACTTGAGATATGCGTTCTCCATTGGGATCACAATCTTCCATAATATTTAAAAAATTGTCAAGGTGCGTGTAGGCTTCATTCATATTTTTCATTGTTAAAGAGTTTTCCAAAATAAACCTGTCTCATCTACATTAAATATTTGGCTAGAGGAATATTCTCCATCTTCAATAATTTTTGATATTAAGGAAATAAATTCTTTTGCAGCATCTTTATCCGCATCAGCCGATTCTCCAGTAAATTTAATATTATAAAAAGAATACCTCATTTTAAAATTGTAAGACCAACCGTTACTTGCTTGAAAAACCGTGTTAAAATATTTTTTTAATCTATCCTTCCAATCTTTGTGCAAACTAAGAGCTTTTGCTTGAATAATTGAAATACTCAGAGGGTCATTTTTTTGACGTTGGTCATCGATCCATAATGACAAAGATTTTTCCATTTCATCCATGTTTTTTTTGCCGTGTTTTTTTAGAAACATATCTTTAAAGATTGCGGAAATATATCTTTATTTTCCACAATTTTGAACGTATTTCTTAATTATATTTTTATTTTGCAAAATTGAACATATCGTAGACCTGTATGTATCATACGAACGTCCGATTGAAGCAAAAGATTCACCGCTATCAGAACGTCTAATAATTTCCATCTTTGTCTTGAATCGTGTGAAGTTTATGAGTCCTTGATTTATTTTTGTTCGTATCAACACAAGTTTTTCCGTTTCTCACTCGTGTTTATATTTTTTTTTTTTTTTTTAAAAAGGTTTTTTTTAAATGTGCGAAATAGCGAATTGTGCGAAAGTTGAACGTCCGAAAGTCGAGGGCCGCCTGTACATGCATAAGTAAAATCTTGCAACTGTTAAAAAACTACAAAACAATTAAATATTATATTTTTATTAAAGTTCTAAGAATAATCTTTTAGGTCAATAAATGTCACCTCTGTTAGAAACGAATCATTTATGTAAGGCGAGCAACAATACTTGTTCTTTTACATTTTTTGCGAGCCCGATGTTCAAACTGCATCTCGACGAGATAAACTAGGAATCGAGATGTATAGTGACAAGCTAGATTTGGATCGACATCGAATTTGGTTTCAACGGATCACTTGTTTTGACTTATTGAAACTGATGGTTGCTGGTTGATAAATATTATATAAAAAAATCATTTTCTGTTTGATGTAATTTAAAAATTATATTTACTATTGATTTTTTTTTAGCACGAATGAGTTAGGCGGCTAACTCACGTTGCTAGTAATTTTGCTTTACAAAATTGTTATGATCCTCTGATGATTAATTCCACATAATCGGCGCTTTAAAATTATTACGAAAATGTTATAACAAATATAAACACAACAACAGCTTTGTTTAATGGCCTACGAAGCGAGTTTTCCCCTAATGATAACTACGTAACTCGATTGTCGATTTGAATTCGGACCATTAAACGTCAAGTTTTGCGAAATAATCGCCGGTTATGTGCTTTACTACGAATGCGTGTAATTATCGTCCATTTGTTATACGTGAGATAACAATTATCAAGATGATTTTTTTCTCCTACTTTTGGCAGCTAATTCGAGATTGCGAAACGCAACCCGAATATAATGCTTCGTTACGGATTAGCCGCCGTTGCATTGTTTGTTAATAAGTAACACGGATTCAACGCGCCATTGCACGACAAATGATCCATTTCATCTATGTGATATGTGTACTGTGTGTACGCCTATGCGTGTTTCCGGTTCCCAAGGTTTATACCTAATCGGCGGCGTGCCACTGTGTCTCGACGTTTATCTTGACGCACGAGACAAAATTTGGTCAGATTAGAATTTTCCTCCACTCGGTCGATAATAAGGTCATCATTAGAAATTTAGACAAGTCAAGATAACATTGTGTTGTCGTGTCTGTCTGGGCTTCGATTATGAATGAAACGTTTTATTTAATCGAATGACACGCCTCAAAACTGCCTTTTCTGCTATTCGTGCGCGTGTATGTGTATGTAAAATAATAATAAAAAAATACATACGCTCGTTCTTCGTCTTTTATGGCAATCGTATTTATTAGAGGAGAGGTATTGTTTTGAAATTACAGGTCATACACGATTCGTAGGAGTCGGTTCGATCAGATACGATGATGGGATGCGGATGATATTGGATTTTCGTTTGGAAATTGCGTTTTGAAACGTTCCCTTTGTTTTGTGTGTTAACATTGTAATTGGTATTTTTTTTTCAAACAATTAAATTGCACTTAGAACATTGTGCCATCTTAGCTATCTGAAATTATCATTTATAACAATTAATATTGGACAAGGGAGCGCCGCATTACAGCAACACTTCGTTCCAGCCTGCCGGCGAATAAAAAGTTTGTTATTTACTTATTATTTACACATATACATACTTGTATGCGCTTCAAATCTATTTAATCCCATAATATAAGTTACTATTTAGAACACTTCTCAATAAATTCATTTGTATTAATATCTATTCTAAAACTAGTTCAGTTGCACTCTAGGACCGTATGGGTAAAATATACATTCTGCCTGGATCAAATCTTTGAATACGCAATTCAAATTTAGCGTTGTTTATTTTTTTTTCTTTACATAAATGATTTAACCCTATGAAACTTGCAGGAATAATTAAACAGTGCCATTATATAACTCTAAAACATACAAAGAAATGCAAAGTGATTTGATCCATATTAGTAAATTAACAATTAATAATAAAAAACCACAGTAACACGGAAATTGGGAACGTGCTATTTAAGTGCGTGTAGTTGGGGGACTAAAACATACTTTTTTGCAATACGTACGTACAAATCATATGGTGAGATATCTTTCTTTTGGCTCGCTCACACATAAAGTAACAGGCCTCCAAATAGCACGTCCTCAATTTACCGTGTTATTGGGGGGTTATTGTATATACGATTTTTAATGATAATTTTAATATTACAATTACTGTAATTAATTATCTAATTACATAGAGTGATAACATACAATTCTTATGTCTACTTTTGGATCAAAGTTGCAATTTTTATAACCATATTGATTGTATAATAAAATAAATTATACAGATTTCAAAATATATTATCGTATAAAACTAGATTAAACATTTATTATGCATATATTCATAGTCATCTAACATAGTATAATATATGGCGTTTGGAGATTTATAAGTAAATTTAAATTAAAATCACTTCAGATAATTCAAAATAGTGCTATAATGTTTTAGTACGTTTCATTTAAGAACTGAAATTATTGAAGAGCCCCTAAAGCGATATATGGTTTGCCATTTTGTACTTGTATTTAAAATTAAGGTTATTATTTAGTGTAGTTTTGCCAAATAATTTTATAATATTTTCAGATATGAAAATGACAGTGTTCTTTAATTGTTGGTATTTAAAGGCTAATATGCATTTTTTTAAATTAGTATGAAAATGTGTATTATATAATATTTTTATAGCTTTGTTTTGAATGACTTGTAATTTATAAAAAAATAGTATTACATGTGTTACTCCACACCGGACAGGGATATGTTAAAATGGGTCTAATTAATTGTTGATAGATTAAAAAAATATATATTTAGCGCGCTTTTTCTACTAAATATCCGTCTAAGGGCCGCAATGGCGGCAAGCTCTTAGAGCGATGTTCCAAAATATGTTCATTAAATTTAAGCTTAAGTATTTAACTTTTGTTTTCCATTTTCAATTAGAAGTGGTGGCGACATAGTTGCTCTACTTTTTGTGAAAGTAATTGCTGCTGTTTTAATTAATTTTATTTCAATTTTCCACCTCAAAATATGTATTTAATATTTAAGAAGCTTTTTAATTTATTCGCGATTGGTTTGCGCTGGTATGCACTAGTTAAAATAGCTCTAACGTCAGCGTAATTTTATTTTTGGGATATCGTTCGTATACAAGATAGAGGAACGGCCATAGCAAACTCCCTGAGGAATTCCAGTTGGAATTTTACGCGGGATCAAATGTTCCTTATTTAGTGAAACAACATAGCTTCTATTTTTCAGGTATGAGCGTATTAATCGTAGCATATAGTCAGGGGGGTATGTTTTTGTATAGTTTAAGAATCAAACAGTCATGTAGTACTTGTGTCGAAAGTTTTTTCTATATCTAACATTAAAAGACATGTACTCTTTTTCATATTAAAAATAGCGCTTATGTGCTCCGTTAATCTATTAAGTCGATGTGTTGTCGAGTGATTTTCATAAAAACAAAACTGTTCGTTAATAATTTTATTCCCCAAAGATTCTTCTAAACGCATATAGATTATGTTTTTCAAATTAGTTCACCTTAATACTTTGTAAGCGTTAGTAATGTATTTATTTTTATTATCGTTAATCATCACTGCTACTTCGCTTTGTACTTGTTGTTTGTAATTGCAATTTGTAAGAGGCATTCCTTTCTGGTCTGATTGTCTTCCCTCCCATGGTTGTTTTAATGGCGGAATTGTCTCCGCCACGCTTCTTGATGCTGACAAGATTATGTCATTCTTGTTATTGTGTGCTTTTTGCCAACATTCGTCATTGACTATTCTAATTTTGATATATACATGTTACAGCTAAGTAATATATTATACATATGTTTTTTTTTATAATCTAAGTTAATTCGATTAGACAGCGTATATTATTAACATTGAGTGAAAGCCGCGCACGTGCGTCCGTCACGTTTCTGCCCTTCGTTTGGGCACTCGTACGTGTTTTAATTTTTTTTGCCGTCGTTATACACACATTTCATAAATTGTGAGATAAAAAAGCGAAATAATAAACAAATCAACAACAACAGGAAGGGACTCTTGTCCGCGTTTTTACGTCTTTAAAACATTTCCAAATTGGACCATAAACATCACTTTCTAAACGTTTAATATATAATCTTTTGTGTTTATTTTTATACACTGCTCTATCACAATAATTATGCCGCTCTGACTTGGAAGCTCGCGAGCACAGGGAAAAACTCTCAAGTTTTTGTCTCAAACGGCTCGAAAGTCTGTTTGATGTTCGGTGAGTTTTTGTGCTCCAAAATTAACATCACGAATGTAGTGCATTCTAAATTTGAATAGAAGTGTGTTTAAACAACGAAAAAAGTAAATAGAAGTGAGTGCCCGGTGAAAATTAATATATAGTTGATTTTTAGGGATACGGATCAACCACACTGATTCGTTATTACGCTTGTGGTAAATATACATAGATGTTTACGTTTCGAGTGCAGCATTCCGATGTACCAATTTACCGTCGTAATAGATGAAGAAGAAAAAACGAAACACACGAACCACCTAAAAGCATAACAATGCCACGAACAAATTAACGCGCGTTCACGTCGAAGCCTTCGATTTGTACTTTCTATGGGGGCTTTCTTTTACGTGCTTCCCAGCCGAGCTTTCACCGTTTTGGTCTTCCTTGGTCCTGCGGGTTAGCGTAGATAATCGCTTTTGTGGTTGATTATTCGTCATAAAAACAGTACCACGCCCGTTGTGTTGTTATTGTGATACAAACTCTTGGAATTCAGTTACATTATTATACATAACCAATTTTGATGATCTACGGATTACATGCATCGTAACTCACTATACAAAAGCCTAAGAAAATCTCTAATAATCGAATAGCTGTATCTGTGAAAGGATTTACATATATGTAACAATTTAATATAGGTAAAATATTTTATTGGCCAGTAGTACATCAAATTTTTAATTTCCAGTAGTCGAATCAAATTTTCAATGAGAGTATTTCAAATAATATTGAATAATAAATACAGTTTCTTAAACACATAATTATATGTTATAAAGAATATCGAAACTATATCTTTTAATTAAAAAAATATCATTTAAATTATTCCTGTTGCCGAAAATAATATAACTTGGTATGTTTAACCAATGATATTATTAGTGAATCTTATTCGTATTGATTGAAAAAATTAAAAAAATCAATACCAGCGATTGAGAAAGTCCACAGCTATACAATTATAACACGAAAGTATGAGTAATTTCTGTAATTCCGGCAATTACAAAGTGTTTTTTCATCGCTATTGGGTTTGTCGGATATTAGTTGTAATGCCTATTGTTGGTATAAATAACATATGTATATATAAGAAGGAAAATTCGCAAAAAGGAGCGCAATTGGGCTGTAAAAAATATAAGCAGTATAGTTTATTTACTCACTTTACTATCAAAATTTAACCTAGCATCTTTATTCCAAAACTTTGAAATTTGCAGTTGAATTTTTATATTAATGTGGTATGTTAAATATTTTAGGTATTGTGTGAACAAGTAACACTTAAAAAAATATTTGCAAGCAAGTAAGCAGTACAATTACGATGACAAAATAATAATCTTGGACTTACATAAGAAGTATGATTTTCATGGCAGTAAATTCTTAATGCAATATTTGCTCATTTATTGTTAAAATTGCTTATAATCGTTGTTCATGTTTCTATAATACCTATACAAACGAAAAGAATGACTTTTATTTTTAATCATCACGATAAACTCGACTAGTTGCTAGTCATCTTAAGTCGTGCTCTACTTATAAACTTTTTACTATATGTATGTTTTTTAGCATGTATGTAAGTGCACTAAAACATTAAGTAAATCCAGATATTTATCTCATTCTTAGAATAAATGCTAAGCAATTTAACCTGTCCACCTCGTAGAAAAATATAGTTTAATCTTTACACCTGGCATGCTGCCCAGAACTATTACATTATACACCATTTCCGTTATTTTCTGATCAAAGAATTGAATAATTCGTTACGACTAGCATTGGAGCATTCCTATTTGACGTTCAACTCTTGCTATATTACAGAACCACTATATCAACTTTAAAAGTACAACGTAACACCGTCGTTTTGCTATCCTCGGAATTGAAAATTTTTATATTAAACTGGCTTTTTCAGCGCTACTGCCTCTTTGTGTTCAGTGACTCGACAGATTTTCGAAAAGCGGCGCGACGAATTAGGAACGTTCCGTTTGACCCAATTTGTGCGTTTTTCTTGTGTTTGCCTTCGATCGCACAGCCAGCGCAAAGCAGCGCTTCTCAAACTTTTGTCCGACGAGTCCAATGTGCGTGCGGTTCACCGCACAAGATTGCTCCGGCCGATTACGGAAAATGGAAAAGACCTACGTGCTCCATTAATTTTCGCGTCTTGGTGCTTACAGTTTAGCGCTCATGTCTCTAGTTTATTGTTTTGCTTTAGTCGGACGTTTTCGAGGAACGTTGGCATTTTGCGATTGAAGGTGCTTTCTTCGGTCACGTTCTCGAGGATTTTCAAAGTCGATATTATGTTTCAAACGGCTCTGGTGATTAACGATGCGTCTAATGTCCGTTGAAAATGCTCACTGCACTGGCAATCCTTCGAGTTAAATGTATGACCGGAATTCATTACGAAGACGCATCGGTTCGATTCTTAGGAGCAGTCGTTGTTCGATGAGATTTCTCTCTGTACAATTGCATTTTTCCTGTTTTCACGATACTCAAAAGCGAACGCAACGCAATGGATATGTCTTCCTGCAAACGGTCGACCGGAACCGCGTCAAATCTTTGTAATTATCCAATCCTCTAGCAAACGCGGAAGCTTACACTTAAAAAATAATTAAAAATTACGAGTAATCAACGCGTTAAGTTGCTTAGAACGGTCGTTGTTTAAGATATGACAAAAAGATATGCTTTTAATATTATACTATTATTAGAAAGTGCCCTTTATGTGCTAAAGTACCTTATAGGCGTAATATATTACCGTAATGCTAGCCATTGTTATAAAAAATTTCAAAGGCACAAGTTGCTTGTGACAGCCCTGGCGACGTTGAAAAGTTAACATAATTTTAGCCATTTTATGAATGCTATAGAATGGTAATAATTTTATTAAATATTTTTTTCTGTATGTTTATTTATAAACGAACACACATACCTAGATCGCGTGTATTTTATTACATAATAATATAGATGTCTTATTTTTTAAAAGTGCCTCCTTTCATGTTACAAATTATATTAAAAAAACGTTCAATCTGAAAGCTGTCAGATATGAAAAATTGAATGATTGACGACTGAAATGGTTTTCGTTTAATATGCATATCAATCAAATACTTTTCAGACAAATCGCTAAATGCAGAAAGGATACAGTTATACAAAAATGTAGGTTATAAATATATTAGTTTGACAAGCAGTTTTGATTTTTTACAAGTAGTCTTCATTATTCTGATACAATACAATATCGCTTACTTAATAAAATTACTGTACTATTTGAAAGTTTTATATATTTATAAGTTATTAATAATGATAATAACATAATTCAATTATTTAAATATTACGCTAATCTTAGATGTTTATAAATTTTATTTGATAAAAAACATAGTTTTATAAAAATGCGCGAGAATTACATTGTTGTATTTTATAAAATCGCTACTATTCTTAATAAAAAATAATATTATACTGTGAATGTATATGAACTAAAAACATTCTTATCATATGATATTTTTTTATATCACTCACTACTAACTTTATAAGTCGGCTTCTGGTCTCGAGAAATAAGAATTTTTATTTTCACTTTTTCATCTCTTCGAGAAAAATTGATAGATTAAAAACTATTATCCATTTTATCATTTTTTTGTTGGCAATTCTTCGGCCGTGGAAAAGTTACTTTCGTTTTGTGTCGATGTTGGTTTAATAACAGGGCATCAAAGAAGTACTGTAATTTGTTTATTCTCTTGCCCGTCGATCAATATGTTGAATTCTTTCACCGTTATTCCATAATATGTTGGTTTTCTTAATATTTTTCTTCTTATTGTTAAATTTGATTTCTTCAATAGCTGGCCACACACGGGCGGATCTGCCCGTCGGATTTGTCCGAAATGGATGTCCGACGGACAAATCCGCCAGTGTGTGGGGTTAAAACTGTCGGACAGATCCGTCTGTTGTCTGTCCGTTGTCCGTGCTCAAAACGAACGGATCGGATACGGACAAACAGATCTGAGCAGAGATCGCGCTCGCGTAAACGACCGTTTACAGTGATTTTTGTTAAAATTTGTCCCTTAAATAATTTTATGACCCGGGCCTTTATTAATTTGCGCCAAAGTTGCCGCCAACGTCTAAGTTTTATTAACTTATGACCCATTTCTATTACATTACTATACAATAGAAAAAAAGTATATAAATTTAAGATGCACTTAGACTCTGGATACGTTAATATTACATATATAAATACATAATAAAAAATATAATTTTAATTATACTAAAATTAAAGTTATTATCATTATTGAAAATGTATGAAAATATCAAGATATATACATATATGTATGTATATATTATTATTATTAATAAATGTCATTTAAATTTAAAATTTACTTTTAGCACTATATAAATTTAACTTTTCTTCTACAATACTACATGTAGAGCTCATATGGCATCTCAGCTTCAATAAAATTGAAAGCCAATCAGATAAAATTGATTTTTTTTCTGACATTCTTCGATAGAGAGTTAAATATGGTTAACAGTATCGATGTGAAATATGGTTTACAATATCGATGGAAATATGCATGTTTTTTAGGCAGCACTCGACTCTTGCTCTTGTCAATTGAAAGGTAATTAAAATGTATCGCAATGGTGTTATCCTCACTCGATGGTTTACGGTGTTTTTTGTTTGTCCCTTAAGTGATTTTATGACTCGGGCCTTTGCTAATTTGCCCCAAAGTTGCCGCCAACGTCTAAAATAAGATTTTGGCGATGTTTTATTACTTTATGACCCATAGCAAAAAAACGGTCAAGTGAAAGATTTCTATTACACCACTATACAATAGAAAAAATAATATAAATTAAAAACGCACTTGTATGATATAAGTATCGACTCCTGATGCTCTTGATAAGTATATATGTATATATACGTAAATACTATAATATATATACTAATATATAATAAAAGATATAGTTTTGATTAGATTAAAATTAAAGTTATTATTACTATTGAATATGTATGAAAATATCAAGATATATAAATATACATATATGTATGTATATTTGTATATATAATTAATAATAATAAATGGCATTTAAATTTAGAATTTACTTTAAACACTATATAAATTTAACTTTTCTTGCTTTTATCTTCGACAATCATCCAAGTTTAATATGGTTTACAGTATCGAAGGAATTGTGCATATTTTTAGGCAGCCTTCGGCTCTCCGCTTTTGTCAATTAAAAGGTAATTAAAATGTATTGCAATTGTGTTATTCGCACACGATGGTTTACAGTATTTTTTGTTAAAATTTGTCCCTTAAGTGATTTTATGACCTGGGCCATTTCCGCTCGCCTTTATTAATTTGTGCCAAAGATGCCGCCATCGGTAGGTATATTGTCTAAAATATCTAAATAAGGTTTTATTACTTTATGACCCATCGGTCACTTAATATTGTTACCGTTGAAAATGTATTTTTTGCCATTTTTTTTGTCAAAGACAGTAAAACATCATATATTGTAAACAAAATTTCACATAAAAACACGTAAATCTGGTGTCCGATAAGAATTTGTCCGAGCTAGTACAAATTGCGTCTGTGGCCAAGCCCGGAAAAATCCGTCAGATGTCCGACGGGCAAATCCGTACGTGTGTGCTTAGCTAGTGGATTCTATGGACTCGCGAGGGTCCATAGAATCCATAGTCATTAAATAGCTTAAGAAAAATTTTACTGTTAATGCTACTTTACATTTTTCATATTTCGAACAAGACAAAGATAAAAATCATCTTGTCTTTAAAAGTCGTGTCAACAGGCAAATTTTACGTCGTAACTGTGTGGAAAGCCTCCAAAAATTTTTGAAATCTGCCGATTTCCATGTGGAGCGATTTCTTCTTGTCTGATTGTTAATATAGTTCTTAGATTACTAAAGCAAAAATAAAGTGAACATTTTTTCAGTTATTTAAGTACTTCTTTTAAGAAACGCTTTTAAGAAAAAAGGCATAATATTAAACGTATGGCACGGACCCATCCTTTCTTATGCAGTGGTATAAAAAAATGCAGCGGTTGTTAAACATTTAAAATAATTCGTGCAAAAATTATTTTTAACCAAAAAAGAGCTCGATTTAACATTTTTCTTTAGAAAATTTCGAATATCTGGTTGTTTTGTAATATATTTAAATTCATTACATGGTTTGTAAAACATATCTTAAAAATATTAGATATTTCACAATTATGAGGTCTAAAATATTAACTATTTACTGTGTGTATGTCAATATTTTAATAACTACATATGCAGAAATTTAGAGAAAATCTACTGTATAAAAAGTTTTTTTTTATCAGACAAATTTAATATTTCCTTTAAAATACATTTAAATTAATACGCATAATTGGTTTCTTTATGAAACAAAAAGTGAGGTATTGGAGGTAAACGAATTAATATAAGTTTGAGAGCATTGGAAGATTCGAAGGTTAATAAATAATTTAACGAATTGTACCTTGCAGTTAGTTGACTTTTCGTAATCGTCCCATCAATATAAGTTCAATTGTGATCAATTAAATAATCACACCAATTATTCGCGTCCCACGCTTTATTCCAACACAAAACACTCTTATCAAATTGTTTGATCGAAATCTAACAGAATATGCACGTAATATGTAATAAAGAACGACACTAGATAATAACGCATAAAAAGCGAAACAGTCCAGCGGTTCGCGTAAATGGCCTGTCGTTGCAATTATAATGTGTTTATATGCCGTTTTTTCGTTGTTGTAATTTTTCACCACGTGTTCGGTGAAATGAATAAAAAAAAAAACAACAACGTGGAACTTTTCATGTCCACGACCGTGCACTAGACCGATGAACTTTTATTCAACGCGTGTGTGTTGTTCATTCAGTGGAATGAATCAATAGGTTCATGAATCTCGTTTGAAATCTGATCAGATTTGATTTTTACTGTTAATTTTATCAATAGCTCAATGGATACATGGTTTGATCTGATTCCCGGCTAGCATATTTTTATTATAAATTCAATCAGCAAACTTATCCACTGGATGAATAAATATTATTAAGCTTGCACGCCTGCATAAGGTACGCGTAATATATGAATCCCCGGGGCAACGCGCTTGAAATTACATCTTCATTCCGATTGCGTTTTATCTATTGATAGATATTAATAATAAACAACAATTCTGAACACATCCACAGCGCGTAAAAATAAAATAAAAATTTCAGACACGGTTCGAACCGATCATTATTCATTAGTTTTGCACGCCACGGATACTTATTGAATGTTTCGCCAATAATAACGGTTAATAAATAACGTTATATATAGTAGTTAATAGATCTGTCGGGGCCGATGTTTGAGCGGATTTCATATTGTAAAATGTATTGTATTTCGCTTAATTAAAAACGTTACGGTAACAAAATTGAAACGATAAATATCAGCTCGCGCTCATCTTTCAGTTAACGAACGCGTTTAATAAATGCAACTGTTTCATCGCCGAGGGTTAAAAGATTACAGTGTAATCCTGTGCTGGTATAATGTACCGAGAGCGATGACTTAAAACTCAACTTTTTTTTAAATGTTTATATAAAAGTTAACTTGGAAATGTGATAGTAATTAAACTAACGCAGGTTGCCTACGCGACAAGGAAGTTAAACAAATTCTCTTCCCACATAGTATATCAACAAAGAAGTCGTAGCAGACAATAATAAAGTAATACATTTAATTAATCACATAGAAGGCGTTTGTCACGTTAAATTGAAAAAGTTATTAGTCCTAGTAAGTATTTGAAAATTCCAGGACTAATGAATAATTTAATGAATGTATCTTGCAATTAGTTGACTTTTCGTGATAGTCCCATCATTTGTAATTAAAATATTCACACCAATCGACCGCATTTCTACAATAGCTAGGCAGATATACCTAGTTCCTAATAAGCTACAAAGGGATAATTAGTGTATTTTTTACCTTTTGTATATTTCTTTATCCGCCCTATGTATCATGACATAGAATTATGTTTTATGAGCCTTTAATTACCTGCATATAATATTTTACTTGAAAAAGTAAATAATATGTTTTCCTATATTAGTCGTTTTCAATTTTTTAATTAAAACTCAAAGTTTTCGTTAAATAAAAGGAAAATTTCTTAGTAGAATATATAATAAAAAAAATACGTTGCCTAAATAATTATACTATTAATCTTAGCGATTAATTAACAATCGATTATTTGTTTCATCTAACGTTTTATTTGTAAAACTTACCAATTTTCTGAATAATCTCGAAATTTCCTTTGTATAAAAAAGCAGTTTAAAGTAAAACACTAAAAAAGTGATAAATGCATTATGATTTTTCATAACTATTTTATTCAGAATTTAGTGTAATGCCTGCACTACACTCTCTGGAAGTTGTCCGAACTTAAGTTATAACTGAAGTCAGCCGAGACCTACGACTTCGAGTAAGCGACCACACTGTCGCAAATTTCATATGTCGTCCGGACGGCGGCTTCTGTAACGTACAGCCGGCATATTTGCGCGCGATCGAAAAATATGCCAAATAATCGCAATTTTTAAATTGTCATAATATTAAAATTACGCTACTGATAATTATAAAAGTTTGCATACACACCAATACAATATCAGTGAAAATTTTTCGGTCGTAAATATTCAATTTACCACCGAACTGGCTTGACATTTATATAAACCGATCTAGGAAAATACATAAGGATATTCGAAACAATTTTTTTAACATAATCAAGTACCACTAATTATTTAATTTTATATGAAAAAATGACGATAACAATATCTGTTAGAATAATATACTATCAAAAATATAAAAAATCCCTTTTGGTGCCCTAAAATATTAAAATATGTCAGTAAGAGTCTGTTAAAGTCCCCGATAAGCATGTGGTATTATAACTTGACCACGTGACCACGACGCAGCGCTCGACGTGCGTGCTAACCGAGAAATTGAACCGAGCTACTCGTTCTATCTCAGTTTGCGAAAAACCATATCATTATCTCTCTCACTCTCGTCACTTAAAACGCAAGAGAGCGAAAGGGAAAGTATCTCACCGCTCGCGCTCGAAAGAGCAGCTACGACTTCGGTTCCTTTGACTTCGGTTCGTTTGCTGACAATGTTCGGAAGCGCTCGAAGCTGGCCAAGTCGACAGAATTACCCCCACTTTACCTCCCGTTCTCGGTAACCTCGGACAACTTCCGAGAAATATTTATTTTTATAATTTGATTACTTAGAACCACTGAATAATATATATTTTTTATCTAGGCAATACGTCGGAAAAATGACGAATACAACCTTTCAATAATTTAGATTTGTGAGAATTATTCCAATGTTATATGAAGGGAAGTTAATACGTTTGATTAATTGAAAATTAACTAGTCTGAAAAGTTACCAGCTTATACGTGTGATTATATTTGTTTTTCAAAGTTTGTGTTGGCTATTTCGCATATATTTTTGTTAATATTATTAACATAAAAAATTGTATAGATTTAGGTGTGAGCGTGTGTATTTTTTATATAATTAGTTATAAATTATTATTAATGTGCAATAGTTTTTGAGTCACGTTTGAGTTTGTTCTGTAGAATACAGTTTTCAGCGACCTGCTGATAGGGTTGAACTCTGGATTCCGGACGTCGTAGCTGGACCAGGTTTTGAACAGGACGTGAAGAGGGAAGCGGTTGTTTTCTCGGTTGATGTTTGGTGCGAGTTCGTGTGTTCCACATCAAGAGTAACTGGTGAAAAATCGTGCACAGACTTTGCATCAATAATCGAAATTCTCATGTATCATTTTTTATCTCTCGAGTTTTCCTTGTCAACAAAATTTTATTAAAAAAATATTTAAAGACCTAGCTCCCAATAACTTCATAAAAACTGATTCACGTATAATAAAGTATTGCCGGTCATTGGCTTATATTTATGATATTTGGTGCTTTAACTACGAAATTATACCCAACGCTAACCGCGAGTTAAAAATTCGTACATCTCGTACAACTTGTTTGTTTCGTTCGTACAGCTCCTGCATTTTTTCCACGCATCAATGTGTTATTATATAGAATCGGCGGTCACGGTCGAGAGCCGGCATTTTCACGCTTATTGCCATTCGGTGTGTTATTATGCAATTCGTATTCCTCATATACGCCGATCGATCGATTCAGGCTGTGCGAGCTCGCACGTACATTCGGGGATGATCATGCTGATGATCCTATCGTCGGAAGTTGGGACCATTGATACGTGCGTGGTTAAACTATAATGTGTGGTGGATGCATCGATGAAAACTACGTCGGATCGGAGATTCGATACGCACGAACCGGGGGCGATTTGTGCAACGATCTAAATAAATTTTACGCTATTCTCTTCGCTTAACGGTTTTTTTGACTCTCCGTAGATCGTGAAAGAAATTAATCATTTTCTTCTGCCGCGGCGATCATAATCGATTGTGTCATTGCTGTATCGATATGTCGACGGAATACTTTTTCATATTTACGATTACGACTTACAAACGGGAAAGCGGCGCGCAACTAGAAAATCTTTTTTTTCTCTGTAAAACGACGTCATTAAATTAAATAATATTAATATGAAAAGCAATTATTAACTGACGTTTACGGCGCATAATTGCTAATTAAACGCGGTGAAAATCTTTGAAAGTTTAAATTTTTTTTCATGGTTACTCCGAACCGATTTTGATCGGTGGAAATTTGGTGCTAAATTAGCAAACGGAATGTTTCTTTGCTGCTCTCTCGGAGCGTGAAGTGGTGCTTTTGGTGTCGATGGTGATTTTTTACCCGGAATTGGCGTGTTTTTTTTTACTTATTCGCTATTACGTTTTTTTGCTTTGCTACTTGCGCATTTCGTCGTGGACAATTTGTCTGTCGCGTCGCTAACGATTCGTAAGATCATTAAAAGGCGATGATACCGTAGTTCATCTCGTTGTACGTGTAACGTGAAGCTTTGATTACGTCTTGGTACTGCGTATGTGTGCTAACGATTTTTGGTGATATTGCGCAACACTTTATCTGGTTCGCAACACACATTTATTTAACATACGATGGTCATGTTTCAATAGTACAACTTATATTATATTTTTTGAGTTATTTCTCAAGATCAATATCAGCGCAATATTTAAAACTTAATATACTATAAGAAGACTGGCTTATCATTGTACTGATTGTGGTTTGTCTCAAAATGGCGATTTAAGTTGGATGGTTTCATGCTTTCATTTGTTAGATTTTCAAAACAAATGATGCAAAGTGGAATAGGCTGTTTTTCATCTCCAGTCCATGAGAATCCAAATTGAAGATATTCTTTGTCTTACTTGCGAGTTTTCCTTGCTTTTTTTTAACAGGTTTTTTCAGAATTGAAGGTAGTTTACCCTCGTTAATTTCATTATTTTCAGTTTGTTGATTGTTACTACAATCACTGATTTTTCGGCTTAAAAAAAGTAAGCTGCTTGTTGCAGCGCAGGCGCAGCTAAAGTCCGATGCAACGCGTACCACCTCCAAACTCGTACCACACTTATATTTAAAATTTAGGTATTTTATATCGTAGTCTATATGAGATTAATATTTTCTGGTATGAAAATTATGATGTTTTTTCATTGTTGCTATTTGTAGTTGATATTAAAAAAAATTAAGATTGCTATAAAAAGGTATATTATATTTTATTTATATATCTTTGTTTAGGATGACTTGCAATTAAAAAAAATAGTATTACTGGTGTTACTTCACACCGGACAGTCATGTGTTAAGATAAGTCTGATAATTTGTTTATGTATTAGATTTTTTTTGATGCGCTCTTTCTAATTAAAAGCAAGTCATTTAGAGCAAAGTTCCAAAACTTATTTTTGAATTGTTTTAAAGTTACTGGCTTGTTCAAATTATGTTAAAATAACCACATAATCGCTGAACATTGCTGAACGAGTAACCTTCGAATAAGCTCATGTATAGCAAAATAATTAAGGAGTTGTATTAAACGCAGATACAAAATAAAAGTCAGCGTTTGATGTGATCGATTATTATTTATAAAGTATAGTCGTTTCTATAACGCCACTAGATGTTATTACGATTATTTATTATTTAATAAAATAAGAATAAAGTTAACATAAAATGTTTAAAACTAAAAACAACGAATAAATACTTGATACATACTTATGTCTTATATAATTACATATTAATTATTTACCGTTAAACATTATAAAAATATTTCTATAATGTTTTACGGTAAATTAAATCGATAGTTAGAACAACTTTAATAAACATCTTTAAATTGTATTTTTCTGTATGTGTTACTGTTATTCATTAACACAATAGTTATAAAAAAGCCGTCTTATTAATAATATAATATATTTTTTAATTCTAGTATAATAATATTATTATCTATTATTATTAACACATATGCTTAAATTAAGTACGCAACCAGTGGGCATGGAAAACTATTGTTTTATTATACATATTTAGTAGAGAAAACATAAATAATGGATATGTCCGATAACGATTCTCTACGTCACATATGTATTAACCCTTTTCACAGATTCTAAATAAATTATGTCTTTATTTTTTTATATAAAAAAGTCATATGAAAATAGTTTTATATATACACAAATATACTTTTACTGTGTCCAGAACTTGACATTTTATTTATTCATGTCGTTAACACAGGGGCTATGTCAAAATGTCAAATGTTTTATTCCGGCAAATGTCACATTTTGGCGATCTTTTTTTGTTATATAAATTTTAAAGCATTAAAACCAACGTTATTATTTTTTTATCATAAACATCAAATTTCGTTGGCAATTTAAGGCTGTCGTTTTTATTTTGTTAAAATCAGAAACAAGGATGAATAACGGCGTGGAAATGATTGTGGTAATATTTATTGGTGCACTGTGTACAATATAATAATAATAACAATCATATATAAACCAATCTTGTTCAATCACCGTTACCCGAAAGATACGTGGATCTCCGCTCCATAAATTTCCTTGGTAGTAGTTATAGATGGCCTTTTTTTAATGCGACTGTAGCAACAATGCTATGCGATTTTCCACTGTCGTAAATCAGCCATTTGCGAAGATCAATCATCCGCGGTATTTAAACGGACGTTTTGATTCGCGTTAAAAGGTCGAGAAACAACATAGCTTGGACAATTAACCTGAACGTGTGATTCAGTGACTTGTATCTTGTGACTGCGCCCGGAGGCTGCAGGGGTATCGATCTGCGCGCTGAAGTTACGCTCTTCTTCCTAATAAAAAAAAATGATTTATCAACATCCGCTAGATTCGGTCGCTGTGCAGTGAAAAAAAATCATAACTAAAAATTATTCAATCGGAAAATTACGTCTCGTCGGTTTTCTGTGAATATTGCACGAACTCGGTTGCGATGGTGGTTATTATATATTATCATAGACATTTGCATAGTGTTTTCGTTTGCACGATTTTGTATTTCTGTGTTCGAATAAAGTTCGATAGCGCCTTAATTTATTGTAGTTTTATGGGCGCATTAGGGCGCTGCGATTCTGAAGCAATTTTCCGATCGTAAAATACGCATCGCTTATAACGTGTGAACTAGCGATAACTTATATAATAAAACTTTCAAGACTAGACTATCAGTGTGTTGATAAAAAAAATAGTTGGAGTTTCTGCGCTGTTGTAGACGTAAAGTTATTATATGACATAGCCAAAACATTATCATCGTTAAAAGTAATAAATTTATTGGTGTAAAAAAGTAAATCATCTAATTAAATGTATATAGGTTAAACTTTATAAATTAAAATGTAAATTAATGTTTGCTTACTTTTATTTTAATTTATTTATTTTTATAGAATAATATGAAAATATATGTATAGTCCATCCAGGATGCTAGCGCTCATCATCGTTGTGTTGGAAATAAGGGTGCGTGTACGCATGCATGCATACATATACAGTTTTCCGCGAATTTGTTTACACCGATAGGAGAACGTTACCAATACTAAATCAGGGCTGTTTTAATGGTAGGGTTATGTGTTATATTTTTATTATAAATTATTGTCATGTTGTGTAATTTTGTAATCAATGAAACAATTCCTGTAATATTCTATTGGTATTTTTAAAAATATTATATTAAACTGATATTTATCCTGGAGAACGATTCCAAAACTGCTATCATGTTTTTGATAAAATAAGTAAGAAAGTGATATTTTACACTTTCCTCAACAAATTAAATTAAAAAAGTAAAAATTAATTGCACTTGTAATTTCACATGGTCACCCTATTATATTTTTTCTCGCCAATACTGTGACGATGAGCGTTCATATCTTGGACGGACTGTATATACATACATTATACAAATAATTAGAGTACTTAAATTGAACAAGGGTATAATGTTTATCGTTTCACGACAAGCATTAAAATTTTTTGTAAAATATTTAAAAAAATAAAACTCTTATTTAAATGCAAATAAGAAATAAGCGACGTTTTCATAATTATTTTTTAGATTAGTGCCTCTGGCGATATACTTGCAACATAAAACAATTCGCTTCGGTTCAGTCTTTCAGTGTTTTGTCGTGCGATGTCTTTTGTTTTTATGTATATTTCAAGTGTTCGTTAGTCGCAATTCGTTTCTTATAATTAATGACTCATACACAATTTAAAAGCACTATTTTTAATTACGACCACGTGCATAATGGCACTCGACTCGTATATGTGAAGTGCACCCGGTTTTATGCGGCGCGATCGATACAGCATCCGGCCTAGCCCATCTGTTCCCCGCTTGCTGCATCCCTCTCCCTCCGGTAGAAGAGGGTGGCGTATTGAGGGCTGCTACAGCCCTCCCCCAGTTCCACATTTGCGCTAGGGGAGATTACGTCACACCATGACCTTCGCGATTTTGTTGTAGGTCAGGGAAAAACTGTTCGGTAACTAACTCATACTGATCAGATCAGTGTGCCATATACTAGTTAAGTATGTATCGAGTGATCGTTGAAAATACTAGTGAAAAACGTAAGTCGAGTACTTTAAAATATTCAAAGCAAATAAATACTTGCGCACGTATTGGTTTGCCATCATTGCGGCCCTTTTAAAATACGAAAAGTTTTTGGCACTTAAACACGTTTATTGCCTTTTCAGATAAGGAAGTCGTTAAAAACAAAGATGATAGTTACCGCGAACGTTTAAAATTATACATACAAACGACCGGTCATAATGCAATCGTTTTAATTCGCCACAGTTCAACGTCCGACCGTACAATGACTCTAATTAATTTTTCTAACCGCGGATGTGGACAATGGACCGCTCTGCTTCAGATGAAAATGTCTGCTGAAATATTAAAAATCAGAACGTACCGTATTTTTTGTGTTGTCATGTACGCCAATCAATGCCAATACAGGTGTTGTTGTTATTATTTATGCTCGATCACATTTTATTGACGCGCGTATTATGTGCAATAAATCGTTTCAATCAGCCGAACAAGGTCTCTGTTTTTTTACTTAGCCAAATTGGGGGATGCAAATTTAATTTGTATTTGTGATTGGATTGTGCTACTAACTTCCCGGAAGGCCTTCGTATTACGATGACTTTTTTGACGTGTTTTCGTCTAGCTCTAGGTCACGATATTGTATGGTATTAAAATATGATATAAAATGAGTTTATCGTCAAAGTTTTTGACACGCTATAAATTGAGGTATGGTTATCTATTGTATTCGCGTTGCATGATCGCTAGGCTATATATTTTATTACTATGTTCACATAAGTATATTGAATTATTGACTAATTTTATTTTGTCTTTGTTTCAGGTAAGCTTCTACGTTGTTACACTATTGATTTGATTGTTTTTACGTTTGCGGTAATATTCGGTAAGGTTTTTTTGTACATCTAATGTGCGCAACTCGGCAATATATTTTATTCTTTTACAAGGTGGTCATTGAGTTGCTTATAATTTTTTTTATTATTTTTATTATTATATATAATATTGTACATTATTAAGCGATCCCCATTTATATTTTCACAAGCACGGATTATTTCTATAGAACTTGTTTGGTATTCTTCCGGTATGGTTCGGGTGATCACAAAGAACTTTCAAGTGAACACAAAGAAAAACTCCGATGCTGTCAAATAGGGTCAACGTTAAGGTTTTCATAAATTTTCATTGATAACTACCGGAATAATATTGCAAAAATACATTTTCAAATTGTAACTTTATTAGAGTTAATACAAATAAAGCATATTTTTTTCAACATTTTTTTAACATCAGTGAAAATCAATACCGTGTAAATTTCAACAACCAACTCGGTATTAGATTAGATGTTATTTAAATGTCAGCAATCAGGTGAAAATTAGGTTGATTTAAAACTATTTTTATTTTAATTTTTCCCACAGTAAAATTAAGCATCTTATACCAGTGCTTTATTTTTTTTTAATATAATGACCCAAATTTAAGAATGAAAATTTCTTGTCACTTTAGCTAGCTTTACATCAATTCAAATATTTTCTAAATTTTTATTGCAGCAAATGTTGTACAAAAATATACGAAATTTTTGATTATTTTCCTCAACCAAAAGTCTAAATATAAATTTATTACATATTAAAAAAAAGTTCGTACTTTGCAATTATTGCCAAAGTAGCAAAAGTCGATATATCAGATTTCGGCAATCAAAAAGTTAAATTACTGAATTTTAATTGTATTAAACTATTTTTTTGTATAATTTACTTATAAAATAAAATTATATACATATGTATATAATATTATTTTGATTATTTATTTTTTCAATTATATATTATAGGTTCTTGGTACTATTTATTAAGATTTCTAAATACTCAGGACACATTTCCAGGAATTCCCGAGTATCCAGATTTTATCTTCATGGTTAAAAAATAGTCATTTTAATTATATTTACTTACAAAGTTCGAAATAGCGTAGTCCGTGAGGTCTGGGTTAATAAGTCAGAGGCAACGGGTTCGAGTCCCCGCAGCAGATTCGAATTTTTATTTATAAAAATGCGTTATTGATAAAAACCGACCCCTGCTGCAAAGTGACATGTATTGATTGTTAATTATAATAATAATTATAATTAACAATCAAATGTTAATTATAATAACAAATATAATTAACAAATAAATAGAGCCTTTATTAAAGATGGATCTTCTTACAATATAGACATTTTATTTTCAGCATTCAAAACGGGCTACAATTTACGCAAGCAATTTCCTTAATATAAATTTCGTCTATACAGATTGATTACAGATTTTACTTATTTTATTTAGATCATCACTAACCTCCTTAAATATCTTTTCATTCCACTTGTAGTCTTGACTCTACTATAAATGTTTACTGGGCAATATTTACCCTGAGTCATTTCCTTATTGCTACATATTTTTAATGCTTCCAGATTTGAGTGATTTACTATTATAAGCTAAATTTTAATTTTAAATAATTTACTTGTATAATAAATGCTGTCTAAAATATCACAATAAATACGTGGCACAATAATATACGTCCATTAAAGTTAAATTATCTATACCAGCTTAAATCGATTCTTTATTAGCTTTTGAATGATGTTGCTGATGTTCAAAATATTTTATCTGTCGGTAATTAAGTGTGAAGAAACAGATGGTCTTTGACTGGTAAAATGCTGAGAGCAAAAGGTTTTTTTAAAATCTGCTGTTGTCAACTAAATGCAAAATATTTTTAATTTATTCGTGAATTACAAATATTTTATAGACATAAAAACTCCCGGGTATCAAAATATTATAAATAATTTCTTTGGATAAGTCGGTACGTAAACAATAGGTACTATGCAAATTTGGTCAAGTTTTTTTAAATATGTCTTTCAACATTTCTTTCGTGTTTGAAAGTGGTACATCTACTTTCGCTATATACTGATGTATTTTTATTTCAATAAACTTTTATACAGTAACAAAATCGGATTGCATTTTTTGCGACACAGCTTGTGAGACGCTGTCTTACATAGATACATAAATAATTCTTGCAACAATCCAAAGAAATGATTTTTAACTACTGTATTAAATTTTTAATTATAAGTAAAATCTACAAAAATATTACCAATTCGCAAGCAATTAAACTTTTTTTTTAAATATCTCTTAAAAAAAGTAATGCTGCACGGCCACATACATCTTGATACTTTCTTAAAAACAAAGTGTTTTTTGAAAATTTTCTTGCAAAAATAGTTTTTGCCATTTTCTTTTCGAAAAATTGAGTTTTGTCTAAAAAAATATTTAGTATATTATGTGTATGTGTAATAATTAATATATACATATATATTACTTTGGTTTTGTCATAGTATAAATATTTACATAAATTGAAATCATGCATAATTTTTTTTTTATCAAAAACCTTTTATGTCCAGGCTTGTTCAGTATGAGTTTAGTTTAGTTAAGTATTAGGCTAATGTGTGTTTTGCAATTTAAATAAACTTTAATAAGTTTGTTAAGTTAAATAATTTACATCCTATAGTTTATTAATATAAATTATTATTTTTTTACATAATTTATGGTCGGGTTTTTCCAATTTTGGCTATTCTTTTTATTTCTTTATCGTTTTCGTATTAAACAAATATAGCCTTTAATTTAGTATCTCAAGGTCATTCAGTATAATAATAAAACAAAAAAGAAAATTCGACCACAGTTACTTACGATGCACGCACATGCCTGATGCGACCTGAAGGCTTTTAATTCTAAATTCGCAAATGGAAAATAAACAGTGTGTGTTTTACATATACACACATATAATGCAAAAATGTGCGAACGTTGTTTTTTCGTCTGGCGTGTTTTTTTTAAAACATCGTATCCGTTTAACCGTGACTTTTGACTTTTTTGGGTCACGAACAACCCCTTACGTATTGCCGATCTACATTTTTATTGAGGTTAATAAATACAGAGACTTTGGGCTGTGTTTTTTGTATCCTCGGCCAAGACGTCACGCGACGCCCCTGTTTTATTTATCAACCGACGTCGGTTGTATCCTATGATTCTATACGTCGAGTTAATAGAATTAGTGTACCGCGTTTGAATCGTATATGCTAAGTAAACGAGCAATAAAAACATAATTACATGATTTTTTTCATGAATAGTAATATCCTAAATTACTGTATCAAGGTGAATGTTGTTCGATTTCTGCATTGTTTATTTTCAAAAGTGCAGTTAAAAAAACTCGTATTACGCTGACTTTGTAAATATTGAATTGCGCAAGTGAAATTTTTCTCAATTCGTCACGCAGCAAGCGCAATAATAAACTATTCTCGAGATTCGGTTTTTTGTGCGTTCACGGTAGTTATCCAATTTTTCTAATGCAATGTCACGAAACGTTTTTCCTATTCATAATCGAAATATAATAACTGTTGGCTGACTAGGAATTTGAATGAGTAATTTCGTAGAAACGCTCTTATTATCTCTTTGTTTACTCGGCATTGGCCGTCGTGCGTAAAATTTTCAGACATACCTCGTCGCTCTTTAGATTTATTCGGTAAAAGTTTCGCTTCGTGAAATTGTTCGCCGAAACAGACAAAGACATATTGGTCTGTTTTCTAATCGCCTTAGAATAAACTGTTTAATACTTAATAATATACGCATTGAACGTGCTTAGTCGATGGATGCAGCCAAGCTTCATTAGTTTTCGATTAGTCGCGAGAAAACTATGATAATAATTACGGTATTCTGTTTTTCTTCCTATTGTGTTTTATATATAGAGCAAAACGGTGCTATTAAAATTTGCTTCGTTTACTTTCATGACTTGATTTTTTATTATCAATCATGACTTGAGTTTTAAGAGAATTTGATACGGTGAGGGTATTTAATTGAGATATTTACACATGTATATACCTTAATTGAATAGTAAATCTCAATTAACTTTGCGTAAAATGTATTGAATACATAAATTATATTGAATGATTTAACACAAATCCCTAAATTAATCAATGCTTGGCCTCTCACCAGGGAGCTTCTAATTTTTTTAATATACATATACAATATACCTAATTGGAATTTAATGCTTTAATAGCAGATGTTTACTATAAAATTATACATATTATTTAAAACAATTTAATATTATCTACAAACGTTTTTGAAAGCAAAAAATAAATATTTCTTTGGACTAACAGTGGTTAAGAATAACAGATTAATTTTTAACTATTAGGTAATCCCGATAAATGTCGTTTTTAACAAAACAAAGAGCTTGCACTATTGCAAGCATTATTCTCTACTGACAGCTGGTCACAAATAGTCTGTGCTGTTTCCGAGGATCTTTTTAATCCCGATTAGATTGAATTGATTAGGTTGAAAATTCTTAGAATCGGGGAATTCCAGAGAACCGGAAATTTTAAGTATTTTTGTTGAAAAAATTCCACATAATTATAACCAATAAAAACAAAATATAATAAACAAAAACATCAGCATTTAAACATTTTATCTGGCTCCGTCTTTTATACTAGATGCATATTAAAAAACTGATGGATTGTGTTTGATGTTTGATTCGCACGTTCGTAATTTAATTTCATGGTTTTTATTATTTTTTTGTAAAAATGTGACACATTTACACCTTGTTTCATAAAACATATACCTAAGGTATATTCAATTTAGTAATGAATTCCGGGAGGCGGGATTATAAAAATTAAAAAGGATCCACTAATCACAATAAAAGCTTGATATTTTTGTTTGGCATGGTTTAAGAATTTCGTAATGCACAATCTCTTTGCAATATCACCATACACACAAAATATTTTTTTTAAATTGATAAGTAGGTTATGCTATTTGATTTTTGAGCAGCCACTGTCTTCTACGCCATTCTTCACCTCGTCAAGTATTATATATTAAAATACATTGTCTCAGCACATGAGTCCTACATAGATGAATCCAAACCAGCAAAGTATTTTTTCCATATACTTGAGATAGACTATGATTGCGTTGTATAGACAGAATATAAATAGACCTCCAAACGCGCGACATCAGCGACTGGCGCTGCGTGACTGATAATATTATTTATTTATTTATTTTATTTAGCAAATATAGTACATTTTTACACAAAACATATATATATAAAACATAAACAGAAAATAAAAAAAGACCTAATATTATAATTTATTTCCTATTGCACGAAGGTGTTTCTTTATTTTATTTAGGAAATTCGCAACGTTTTTATTTTTGCGGATTTTCCTAAGAATATTATTATACAAATGCACACCTCCGTACATATATCCCCTGGCCGTACTCTTTTTCTTACATCTAACTATCCTTTAATTGTCTCTATTTCTAGTATTACATTTTTATTTATTATTAAATATTTATTAAAATACTCTGGTAACATATTATTGTCTAACATACATATATAAATACTAAAACATTCGTCTTCAATATTTCTTGAACATCTAACCATTCCAATCTATCAATCGTATTTTTGCAACTAGTAAATATATTTTTATTTAAAAATATTTTCATTGCCCTATTTTATAATTTTTGCAATATCATTTTATGTAATTTATTAAACATATATAGCATTGTTGCACAATAATGAAAAAAAAAATTGGATATGCAGATAATCGACGACTTGTTTTCTTCGCTCAATTTTTGTGGAATCCATACACGTTGTCTCCAAGCCTTCCCAATGTTCTTAATGTATCTATGCACGGTTGAATCGGACTGGTTTAGTATTTCGGTCATTTGATGGGTAGTTTTGAGAAGGATTTACTTCCATTTCTGCAATCAGGACATCCAAGACTATTCTTGATATCATAATTTAAACAATCTGGCATTTAAGTATATTCAATGAATTACCTACCACTTCACAAATGTTTTTAATGGCATTTGTATAAATTATTCGCTGTCATCGTACATTTTAAGGCCCAATTGTTATACCTGTGTGCACTAACACAGGCATAACAAAAAATGTACAAAACACGACTATTTAATATATTAAATATGTTCGAATTCGGTTCAGTTGCGAATTGATTTGCCGTTTATTTTATATTTATGAACGGTGGTACAACAAGAAAGACAATAAAATATTATTGTCATTGTTGTAAATCTACTACTGTAACATAATAGGCATTTTTCACCTCTCACCTCTGCTACGTCTGTGTCTTGCCAGTGTGCCACCTAGCTCCAAGGTAGCCAAATAAACCGACCTCCACATTTATATTTTTATTTCTCATAAACTTACACCTGTATTTACCGCATGAGCATTTCGTATAATATAAATTATATTCATTAATTTACGTGCATATCATATGAATTAGATCATTTTTTCCCTTCCAAGTTATAAATTGTGGTATACAGACAACCGCAACCGGCAAGTTCTTAAGCCCTACATTTTTTTCGATTCTTAAATGGTTCCGTGTCTTCGAACGCTCACGATCTTAGAGAACCAGTTAAGAGCATTTCTCACGGCTGCTAGGTGTCCGATGAGCGCACTCGCGTATTGATGCATTACCCATTATACAGAACTGCATATGTTCGTCAAAATGTGGCTTAGCGCGCCCTGTTAAAATCGAACGGTTAAAATTAACCATAGTTTTTAATTTACCACGGCGGCGAAACGTCTCCGTCGCGTTCTGTTAACCGAGGCACGATTTCCTAAAATGGGGGAAAGCATTAAAAACTCATCATGGTGTCGATTATATTATAATTTCTATGGTCACTGTGTGGCTCGTTTTTCGAGCCTCCAAAGGTGATCGGTTCAATGGATCTCTGGAACCGTGACGGATGATGTGGACCGATGGTTACTCTTGAAGTCAATCTAGTTTGGTGGTTAAAAATAAATCTCAAAATATTCATAAATATATATGAATAATAGCATTACATTAACAAATCAACATTAACAGTTACGCTCGTACATCAGGTATTCAACTGGTGTTACTTTTTTAAATTAAGTTCGGAAATTGAATTTTCGAAAGTCTCATGAAAATTATGTTCCTCCATTAATTTAAAGCAACAGTCATCGAATTTCTCTACTTATTTATGTAAAATAACATTAGTTTTGTTATACGATTTCATTAATTTTAAGTTCTAGTCTTTAAGCTGATAAAAATGTAATAATAATAGGGCCATTTCTGTAGTGTTTCGATTGTTACATGATACAATTCTAAGAAGCGGAAGATCGCGGTTATGCAACAGAAGAGAGCATCTGGAGTGAATGGTTGCCGCTCTGCTATAAATAAAACCCTTTATATTTTGTGTATAAATACGCATCTTTATAAAATAAATATCCAATCCATGTTTATGGACATACGATCGTTTATTGACAACAAAGACTAGCTTCCTCTGAACTCACGCAGAGAGATCGATCCGAATATAAGAATACGTTGCGGCAACAAAACGGCGCCCTTTATTAGGGCAGTTTACATTCTTCGACGCCCACGTGTTTTTCTATTTTCTTGTTAGGCTCTAGAAGCGAAATAGCCGCAGTAAATCCGGCGTTTAGTTTGATGAACCGATCAACAACGGGAACAAATCTAGCAGGGTCTCTCCAGAGTCACAAATATCTTGCAGCTCCAGCCGACTTCCTGGTTCTAAATGCGTTTTCACAGAACGACCGCAGATGAAAAATTAACGAGTCATTTTCAGCGGTCGCCGGGTTTATTTCCGAGTGACGGAGTATCGCGTGTCAAAGAACTAGGAGAGCCCTTAATGCCAAACAATGGTTACTTGTGTGATGTTGTTTCATAAAAAAAACTTTATCGTTGCTTTATCGTATATTTATCGTTGCCCTTAATCACTCGGATAGTTTTATAATTTTTATATGCATATCTACACTTCTCTGGATACTACGTACTATTGTTCAATAAGTATGTTCCTATATTGTAAGACCGAGTTAATTCGTTCATGCGAATGTTACTTTCCTCGTGACAATTCCAACCACGTTAATGGTCCATAAAAAACAATCTCCGCGTTTAACTAGGTAGTAAGTTTCAGATAGACGCTCTGTGACATTGTTGCAAGCAGTTGAATTAAAACTGATCTTGTCGATGGCTTCCGTGTTTATTTTAGATATTTGAATCAGTTTTACGATATCAAATCTATAATTTTAGCAATAAAACTATCTCAAGTGGTAGAGTGCTCAGAAGGCTGCACTTAAAAAAAGCTTTCTTCTTCTTGCTCGCCTTTCTTTGAACCACGTTCATTATTCGTATACACGGTTCTTGATCTTAAGCTATTTTGATCTGGTTAATCTATTTATTAGGGATTATCTTTTCGTTCTTTTCGCCTTTGACATTCTTATCTAGACTCTCTTAATCTCACATAATAAGTCATACCATAAAGTTTTGCAGATAGAATGTAATTATATAAACACGTAATTTTGACGTAGTTCACATACATCAACACCATATTTAAAATTAAACTTTTAAGGTTCTTGAAAAATAAAATTATATAATGAGGACTCATTAAATACAATACTACGAAGAGTAGTTACCACGGCTCTATTAATTTATATGTATTTAAATGCACCTTCAGATTTCTCCTTCAAAACATAATTGTTAATTAAACATTGCATTATTTATTACACTATAAAGCAAAATTGAACGATTTGGCATTTGTAACTAATTTTCATATTTTTTTTATTAATGTAGCACACAACGGTCCAGAGTCGTGAGCGTTACATTTTAATAAACACAGTATATCATATTCATAACAAAAGTAGTACAACTTCAACACCGACTCAAACCAACGTTAAACAAACCATCGTGTAGTTTCCATTTGGTAAATAAAAAAAATGGTTCGAAATATTTTTTTGATCAAGTTTTCACGTGCAAATTGGTATCGATTAATCGGTGTGTAACGGTAGTGATTGATTGTTTCTCTGCGGAGATCTGACATACGAGATGAATCGATTAGACCAGACGAAACGAACAATGTTATGTAATTGCAAACGAAAGGGAAATAAAAGTCGAGCGCCGCACATCACTCATTCCGGTCGGAACTGTGGTAATAACCTACTTGTTGTATATATGATGTATTATAATAACACCGTGGGCAAGAACAACAACAACAATGGCGCAAAAAATCAACACGACACGATACGGCAAACGAACGGTCTACACCTGTTGTTCAGGCGAGCGAGATCATCGTTCGGCTGCAGCAACGGTGCACCATTCGTTACATTATCCATGGTCCATGACCGCTGGTCGGTGGCTGGTAACGCCGGAAAAGCGCTGTTGTTCTGGCACCGTACTTCTTCAGCTGGCAATTAACCGAAGGATGCTGCCGTTGACTCACGAAGTCATAAGACCGATTTTTGTTTTCGGTAATCACCGGCCGTGACTATGAATCAAACTGTGTCGTTCCAGGAACGTGAATTATGACACGGAAGCGACGGTTCACCTGTCGCAGCCAGCGAGCCTCGTTAGCATCTCCGCTCGTCCGTGTCCGATTCGCTTCCGGTCTGCTGTGTCCACTCTTGGCCGAAAATTGTGACTCAGAGATTATGTCTATAACTATCAGAATAGTCTTACTAACTTAAGTGACTGTTTTTGTCTAAGACTCATATAAAAAATACATTGTGCCTAACTATAAAATCCAATTTGTTGTGAATACAACATTATGAACAAATTAAATAACACGTGATTCATTAACCGCTTAATCCAAATAAATAAGCACACTTCCCAAAAATATGTGATCCAATTTCCCCATGGACGAGTTAACTCGCACGTTTTAGAATTGACTTTGATTTACGATATGGAAGAAACTCCCCATGACAGTATAACTGAAAATTAAAATTTATATTATACTTAGTCATTTCTATGTTTTTTTTATTATTATACTGAGTTTCTACCTAATTGAGTGGACCAGTTTATTCGAACATATGTTACTTTGAACTGATTCTTAAAACAATGTTTTTTTTTCTGGAGCTATGTAGAGTTTGATCTAATTTTTTTACACATTGCATTTAAATTTAATTATTAATTACTGTATTTTGTATAAAATTTCATATATGTACTTATTTTGGGTTATAAAATAAGGATATATATATTTTTAAGTCATGTTTTCTACTTGCTAGAGTTATTATAATTGGAAAAAGTCAGGGGTTTTGGAATGTTTTTTGCGAAAAAAGTGTCATTAAGCAAAAATATAAATGTTCGTTTATTTAATTATTTATTTTATACATATATGATTTTCTCTATGAACTGATTTAACTCATTATTAGAGATTTGTATAGCTAATATGTATACTGATTTAAATTAATCATCACGATATTCACCCGTGAGATTAGGAAAATCTAGAAAAATTATTATATTAATCACTAATTTCGATCTTCAGGCACGATAGAAATTGAAAAACACAGATTCATATAGGATTTGAAACCATGTCTTTCCGCTATTAATCATTGAATATACAATTGTCCTATCGTACTGATAGTTTTCGGTTTAAAAATGGCGACTGTTATACAATACGGTATCGATGCTTTAGAGGAGAACAATAAGAAAACATCAAACGAGAGCTTCAATAAAACAAGAAAACTCAAATCTTGTGATTTACTCTCGTGTAATAAAAATAATTGACGATTTAAATTTATTTTATAATCAATCTAGATACATACTATATGTATTTTTCTCTGCAAAAAAAATATAATAAGTTAAGAAAGTCTTAATATTATGTTTGTATTGATTTCTGTAAAGTTAGAAGAATTGTAAAAATATAGGAGTTTCTTAATTAGTATTAGTAAAGAATGTAAAAAGGATCAAGGTTATCTTAATATAACTCACCATAACCTTAATGGAAAATGGAGTAAATTTGTTTGAGAGATTATTTTACATTAATCTATTGGCATTGATATGTAGTTAATCATATTGTATAGGTATATATTATTGAAAGAAATCTTACAAAGTCACTAATCGAAATGCTTTTGTATGATTAAATATTATGCATGGTACGTTGGAAGTAAAAACCTTGAAAGTACCTAATGGTATATTATAAATGTATATAATGCATATAGCGAAAGGAAATAGGATGCAAATTATGAACTATATAACAATTAAAAATAAATAGTAGAGAGCTGAAAATGAAATGAAACTCGGTTGAAAGCATCTAAATATTATGTTGCCATAAAATAAGTTTATGTATAATTATTTTATATATAAACTTATTTTACTTCATTGATTATTATTAGCAATTATTGAGTTGTTAAAAACGTGTAAAAAATGGTTGAAATAATTTTATATAGTCATAACATATAATAGTATATATATTTTTGTGAAATTGAGAGAAACTTAATATTTAATTTTTATGATTTACTTTTAACCTGATTTTTTTAATTTTCCCATAAATCAATAAAATTGTAAATGTTAATAAAATGGTCATAATATTAACAATTTCATAAAATTGAATCACTATTTATATTGTAATATTTATGACCGTTGAAAATAATTAGTCTTAAAACCGCTCTGTAATTTAAAATAGTTTTCGATAATAATATTTTAAACTGTACATTATTAAGAATTTCATGTTTTTTGTTACCCAATTAATTCCATGCACTCAATGCCGTTTTATCTCATTTTTCTCATTCAAACGTCATACTTTATGGTGGTTTGTTTGCTTTGACAACATCAAGAGTGTGCTTTTAAACTGTCAACACCAGCTTAATTGTTCATTAAGCGTTGTAATAGCTATGAATACACGATCCATTTAATCGCATGTATAATGCATACGAATGAAAAATAGAATGAATTTTGTGCGTATAATATGTCACTTAAGTTCTACGTCTTCTTAGGCCCTTGCCGTCTGTCTCTTCACTTGATTTTGTGACAAGTTACATAGTAAGTTTAAAGGATAATGGATTTTGGACAGTGTAATATATTATTTAAAGAGGTTCGGATTTGAAAAGATTTAAATTAAATTTGTATTTTAAACAATGTGAGATGAAATTTATTTTTAAACAGATAAGAGCGGCTTTCGCGATTCAGCTCGCGCTCCGGTGGCGCTTAACTGGTTAACTACATACGTGTCGGGGTCCGAACGCACGTTAATTTATAATTGTTATGATCTAGTAATTCGTTGCCGTTAATAATGTGGCGAATCGCGCTCTCCGATGCGATCGGACCACTTTCGAAGCGAACGTAAAAGTAAATCGGTTCGCTGTTTTCCATTTTGCGATGGACGGTTCCGCGGCGAAATGGCTTTTCCAGCTTCGTTTGCATTTTTCGCTTTTCGGCATGCATTGCAGATACGTACACGTGTTGTTGCGAACGGCATTAATATCTGCATATCTAAATCTGTAACTAGTGCAATGTAGTGCGATGTAGACGCAGCGAGCGAATCGGCTCGAATGCATAGAGCTTTTAGCGCTTCTTCTAAGAGTTAAATAAATAAGTTTTTTTTATGATTTCTTTGCAGTGACCGGAAGTGTGGCACGGCTCGAAGCCGAAGCGTTAAGACAATAATTGTGAAAGCCGCAAAAGTTTTTGTGTGTGCTCAGTCGGTCACGCTGTTATGTTTATGATGGTTTTTGTTCTTACTGAATGGTAATAAAAATAGAGCTGAAACAATATCGTTTATTCACAGATGTTTAAAAATAGCTGATTAAGTAATAAAAACCGCCGTTAAATCAGGTGTACAGTTCAATTTTATGTGTTAATTTTCTTGTTGCCACTACTGTTATTTAAGCAAACGATACATCTATGGTCTTACTAGTTATTATCCATAAAATATAATTATTTAAGATTGTATTGGTATATTAAATTATTAAATTTTTTTTATGAAACTGACTATTTATGATTGATCTAAAGTCGAGCATACGTGTACTATATAGTCTTATTCTAGTTAATCACCTTTATATTTTAAGTAAAATTAGGAAAAGCTAGGAGAACCTTATCTGATGTGATGAGTCCTAATTAGGGATTCCAATCCCGGGCCAAAATTTTGATCCCGGGATTTCGGTATTGCAATTAGTCGATCCCGGGATCCCGGGACCAGTCCCGGGATAATTTTCATGTTATTTTATCGATAAAAACAATTTAAAATGAATAATACAATATATTTTTACATCTGTTTTTTATAACGTACAATGTATAAAGTACGTATAATTTTAGTCTCGGACTTAAAATAGAAAATAATATAATAAAAATAAAAAAGGGAAGGTCTTATATATTTATTTGAGAAGAAAAAAATGAACTTTTGACAATGTATGTACATACCTATGTACATTCATAGACACAATTAATTGAAAACATTATTTTGAATAAAACTTACGAAGTAACATCAAAGCATCAAGTGTTTTATCATTTAGCCTTGATCTGATTTTGGTTCCTAAGCAGCCTGCTGCTGAAAAAGCACGTTCAGACTCACAGCCTCAAAGATTCACAGATGACACGTGCAACTCGCGCAAGTTTGTACACGAAATATAACGATGTTGTCAATAATAATTCGATTATGCTTGATAAATCAACCAATCCGAAAAATTCGGGATTATGTTTTATAATCCCGGGACTCATCGGGTATTGAAAATCGTTCGGGATCCCGGGATCCCGGGATTGGAATCCCTAGTCCTAATTATAATTTCTAATTTTGACAACTTATACACAATATAATTTTTTGGGTTCGTGAGGAATTTGAACCTACCTTTCAAAAATCTACCACATCTTATGTTCTTTAAAAAATTGGCATTTCTTCATATTTATAAATATATATATAAAATAATAGATTATTAATTAGAATGGGTTTTTCTTTATTACTTTTGTGAGGTGTATGGAATTTTGATAGTAATGCTTGCACTACACTCTTTGGAAGTTGTCCGAACCGAAGTTACAACTGAAGTCGGCCGAGACATACGACTTCGAGTAAGCGACCACACTGTCGCAAATTTCATATGCCGTCCGGACGGCGGCTTCTGTCACGTACATTCGGCATATTTACGCGCGATCGAAAAATGTGCCAAATAATCGCAATTTTTAAATTGTCATATTATAAAAATTACGCTACTGATAATTATAAAAGTTTGTGTGGGCATTCACCAATACAATATCAGTGAACATTTTTTGGTCGTAAATATTCAATTTACGCAAAATCTTTGTCGGCTTTTGCAAAATGCCATATGGCATAAAAATGATACTTCAGAATACGAACACCACATCTGTGATTATCCTAGAATTTGTCGCCATCGATTCTAAATAAGAATTCGTTATAGTGTGACATTTATGTAAACCGATCTAGTAAAATACATAAGGATATTGGAAAAGATTTTTTTAACAAAATCAAGTACCACTAATTATTTTTTAATTATTTAATTTTATATGAAAAAAAAATATAATAACGATATCTGTTAGAAGAATATAATTAGTCCCTTTTGGTGCTCTAAAATATTCAAAGATGTCAGTAAGAGTCTGTTGAAGTCCCCGATAAGCATGTGGTATTATAACTTGACCACGTGACCACTATGCAGCGCTCGACATGCGTTTTGACCATAGGACGCCTACACGCATACTGAAATTGAACCGAGTTACTCGTTTTATCTCAGTTTGCGAAACACCATATCATTATCTCTCTCACTCTCGTCACTTAACACGCGAAAGAGCGAAAGGGGAAGTATCTCACCGCTCGCGCTCGAAAGAGCAGCTCTGACTTCGGTCCCTTTGACTCGGAAAATAATGCCGACGATGTTCGGAAGCGCTCGAAGCTGACCAATTCGACTCAATTACCCCCACTTTACTTCCCGTTCGCGGTAACGTTTTAGAGCGGGCAGAACCGAACTCTACCGAAGTAACCCACTATATTCTCCGTCCTCGGCCAACTTTGGCCAACTTCCAGAGAGTGTGGTGCAGGCATAACATGTTAAGGTGAAATAAATTGTTTATTGATTGCTTAAAGAAATGTTTTATCAGTTATTTTTTTTTAATATTCTAGGGCCTTTTTTCTTATTTTTTATTATAAAATTTTAAACATATTTTGAATATAGTTTAAAATTTTCCAAAAAATATTTTTCTAAAATTAAAAAAAATCTTTAGAGGATACTCATTAAATAATTAAAATAAATCCTTAAAACAGGGGTGGCCAATCCAAATGATCTTGCGGGCCACTTTGGTAATGCAACTCCGCGGGCCACATATAAAATTATACATCCCCATATGAAAAATTGAAACATAATGAGTTATTACTATTGTGTTTATTATTATTCTTACACGTAAACATAGATAATATAATAATAATGATACTAAACGTACATTGTAAAGAATCTCGCGGGCCGAAAAAATGTTCAAGGCGTGCCGCGGGTTGGCCACCCCTGCTGTTGAGCAGGAGCAATACGTTATATGACTGTAGTTTGAACGGTTTCTTGATCTTTACTTGAAAATAAAATTACTATGGATTTTGATGAAACACTTGAAAAAACAATGTAATACTAGAGTCTCCTTGGAAACACATTAGTGTAATACATATTTGTAGTTTTTCTCAAAATTTTTATTTGTGGTCGATTTTAACCATTTTATTCGTTCAAGAATATGTCTTTCTCCAATGCGTTCATCTAATGGTTCTTTATTACAGTATTAAGAAAGTTTGACGTCTGAGAAACGGCGGAAAAGCCACGGGCGCAAATTGTCAAAAACGATATTATTACTCTAGTTTTTTTGGCGTACCTCTCGAAAAAGACGTCCAGCGCCTCCAGCCATTGTTCTTCTCGATTGCCGTAATAAATTAAACGCTCAGTTTATCTCTCGGCGTGTTTGATTAACTATACATTTGCGTGACTGGATTTAGGAAAATAACAATAAAAACCCCTCGGTCATCTAATCTCTTAAGTCTAAATGTCTGAAGCTTCTGTAGACATTATGGAAACCTTTCTACAAAGATGAGATTGCAACGCACTTAATAATATAATATGCGTATTGTTCGATAAATACGTATTCGAGTTTATAATGCTATACGAATTTTCACTATATGCACAATGGGTCGTTTAGATACGTCTAGCACACAAAAGACACTATACGTTTAAGGCTCAAATTGAGTATATATGTATAATAGCTTGTACGACAATTAAAGTGTCTCTCGTTTCTAAATTTACGAGTCCTTAATTTTTTGCAGTGGGTCCCTAATTCGATAACGACGTCGTTCTAGTAAAGTGTATAATTACAGGACGCCTTGGCGCCTATCTAGTCGAAGGATTCAATTATTGTAGGCGGTGTTTGTTTTTGGTTTAATTTCGAATTCGTTCTGCTTTCTTCGCCCGGCGAATTTATCGCGTAAAAGTGCTGCTATCTTTACATACGTACTCGAGTTTTCTTTTCACCAAAAATTCGTACGCCGCTAAATCACTCGGTGGCCCGCTTTCTTTTCTTCGTCTTCTTCTGAGATATATGCCCCTTTAATTGCATCTCGTTCAGATTCAGAATGTCGATATTGTTGCGTTCGATGCGTGGTATTTTTATGGTGGATCACTAGGTCGGCCAGATAGCGATCGCTCTCAGCTGCGGGTCGGCGTTGATGGATTTTCGGGTGGAATAGACCCGTAGTTTATGGATTTGAGATAAAAGTTTGGTGTTAATTAACGCTGAATAATAATAATAAAAAACACATCTTCACGCATGGATCGTCGCCGAAAATGAATATCCATGTGTGTTATTTACGCTGTGAACTCCGTATGGTGTGTCTGAAATTGAGCGTAGGCAGAAATATGTATGTATGTAAATTTAATTGTTCGTTTCGAAAATCAAATTATAGAAATAATCGAGTTTATTTATATGTATGTATGATATGAGGATGAATAATGTAAATTGTGATGTGATTCATCATATGTGAAATGAAACTTTGAAATGCCTACTTTGTTCAGTATATTATATACAAGGTCAGCATTTATTGTTTTGTAAAAGTGATAAGATTCAGGTCATTATCTATGTATTAGTCATATTTTACTATCTCATTAAAAAAAAGTATGATAAGTTTATGCATGATTCGAGTTTTTAATTTGTTTCTTCCTGTATGTCAGGGGTGGGCATCGAACGCGAATACACTACATTACAAAAATATTCTCACTGCGTGATCTTAAAATATGAACACATTGTTGTCGGGTGATTTCGCGCATTTTCTTAAGCCTGGCGCGGGCCATTTTTTAGCAGCCGCGGAATTTATCGGAAACGAAGAATTTCCGCGTTTTTTTTTCGGAAACTCGCCATAACTTTTATACTATACAATATAAAATTATGAAATTTAAAACACAGACTTACCATAAACAGTACTATCAAATAAAGAAGAAACATGGAGGCTGACATTTTTATATTCACTGATAACTAGCGTTTATTTTGCACATAAAAGTACTAGAAAAATGTATGTAATAAAAAATCGAATTAAACACTAAATAAAAATAAAATATGTCACAATTTGTTTTTATGAATAGTTTTTCAACGTATGATATCTCTAAAAACACGTACCTCTGTGTAGAGGTATGTCAAAAGGTACATAGCCACACTTTTGTTCCAATCATCAATAATCAGATAAATTATCCACACAAAATTCATCGTCAGATTTATTTTTATCGGGTGAAAACATTTCGGGGTGTAAAGCTATTTTTTAGACAGCCGAAAGACCGAACATTTACGCGTAACTGTAATGATGTATTTTTTTTATAACAAGTCACAGATGTCGCAATGACCGTTGCTTGTTATCTACCCCAGGTCAAGTTTCATTGGAATTTGTTTTGTTTTCTCACTCCCGACCATCCCTTCTTTTACATCTGGTAGAAAGTAATTCCTCGAAGCATCTTGAATAGAATTGAACATAATAGAAAATATTTGGGATAACAGGAATATTTTATAGTTCGTTATTTAACTTTTTGTACGGTATAAAAATTCAATATCAAAATTAGTACAATACATTTGGTGGAACTGTAATAAATGCGACGACGAATAAAATAATGTCTTTATTAAATATCAAAGCAGTGATATCTAGCTGCTGACAACAAAAAAAATGCAGTTCAAATTACACGGATAAACACGTGAGCCGACTTCTAGCAACAGACTACAAAAAACGGATTTTTACGGGTCCCGCAATCCAGCAGCAGTTCCGCAAAAACGGAAAAATCCGTGTCCCGACAACAATGTGTTTAGTCAATTATTTTTTTAAGAAATAAGAGCAGTTGAAAATATATTTTGGCAATATAAGTGATTATATTTATTTATCTACATACATATGTATTATATTTTAGATGTTTTCTTAAGTTTGTGTTACATGAAATTACACAAATAAATAATTAACTAATTTCAAGATTTTTTGTGGCGAGTGGCTGATATTTTTAGCTCAAAAAATTGTTCCTTTGAAACAGGATAATAAATAAGATTTGACTCGGATTCGTCAATCCATTGTACACATATAAAATTATTTTATATTTTAACTTCAATTTAGAAGACAAATCAATAGAAATAGTGATATATAGAATTTAATAAAATTTTGAAGTTTTATATTTATATATTATTGCGAGTTTGCAGAGCTTTTTTTTAATAAAAAAGGTGCCGAATCTTACTTGTCGAGCATTTTACTAGAGAAAATTATATTTAAATATCATTTAAATTAAATTTAAAGCAGCTTTTCCTATGCCACAAAGCGCATAAAAAATTAACAAAATTTGTCAAAGTGTACTCAAACTGAATTTTGGTCAATAGGAGGGCACAAAAAACAATTATCACTTCTCAGAAGTCAAAAATTCACGTCAAAAGCAATAAAATCGTGTCGGTGTCGTCGCAGTGGGAACGCTCGGTAACGAGCGTTCCCACTGTGACGGCGACGGCACGATTTTATTGCTTTTGACGTGGATTTTTGACTTCTGAGAAGGGATAATTGTTTTTTGCGCTCTTCTATTGGTCAAAATTCGGTTTAGATGTTCTTCATTTGATTTGCAATCATTGAAAATCGTATTATTAAAAAAAAAATCGATTTTTCCATCTACTTGATAAATATACTCTATATTCTGAAGGTAATCTATTTGAAAGAGACTTTTATTTAGTTGAATTATATAGTAGCAAGTCATAAATAGGCAGTAGTTTCGATTAAAATTATTCCGATATAAGCGGCCAATTTATTTCGATATATCGAAACTGTTGATTCGGTTCAGCCACCCCGGCCGGCTTCAGCTGATCTTCCCTTTCAGCTGACTGCCGGTCACGCTTCAGCCCCGTCGCGAGGCCATTCTCCCCCATGGGGGCTATGTCCCCCCACTCGCCGGCCGTTCCTGCGCAGCTCTTTCCGAAGTACTTATCCGGCGCGCCGTCACTCCGACATTCAGTCAGCTGTTTGTTCTCGCAGTAGTTGGTCGCGTTCTTCTCCGGTCTTCCTCGACAGCAAACGTTCCGTCTTTCGCTCTTCGAATTATAGAGAATATAATTCGTAAGTCTAAAATACGCGAGTGACTCAACTGATCGACGTTCGACCTTTTATCCGTCCGTAAATTTCGGAGGGTGAGAAAACTCAGAGCCAGAGCAAGCAGCACAGCCTCTTTGTACGAAACTTATCGATCTCATCATGGCCACCTACGCAGCCTTCAAGCATGTTGAGCTCCACAAAGTTGGATGCGGGAAGAACAGGTACGTGATGTGATCGGCGATGAAAAATATCTGCATTATGACACGACAATCGCGAGATGTTATCGCCGAAATTCCTAGACTGTCAATAGTCGCGTTGAGTATGTACGACAAAAAACCATTGTCGATATCTCTGGAAAGGAATTCTTCAGATAATTCCAACGTCAGTGTTGCACAAAGCGACTTAGGCCGTATGTCTTAGATAAGCTGGGCGTTTTTTATTTGTTTTTCGACATTTATTTGTTTAAAGAAAATTTGAGTCGATATTGAATTATGCTTGTTATCTATTAGGCGACCGCATTATCCGCTCCTAGAAGGAAAATTGTGCGTGTTTGTTCGTATTATTACGCATTGTTTTTTTAAGTTGCGGTCACATTTTAGAAAAAAATAGGCGATCGTTGTGTGATAAATTTAGCAAAATTAGGGTAAATCTAAGATTACCGTTTTATAAAGTATTGGTTCAATCAATAGACAAAGTATCTATGTTCATTATAACGTCAATTTAATTTTTCATCATATAAAACACATACATTACGAAGCTTTTGTTATTAAATAATGAAATATATTGCTATTTTTATTAATAAAATTTAGTAAATGAACAATATAATATTATTTTTTTATGCAACGCCTTGTTTAATAAAATTATATGTGCTGCTAAATGAACGATTTAACATACTAAATATTTCGTGCTACGCGGTCAAATTAACTTTGATTTAATAGTATACTAAATTTGGAGAAAAATTAACCTCAATAATCATTGATTAAAATACAACTTTTAGAGCGAATATGATTACATTTACGAGTTTATAAATTTTTGTATGAAATAATAATACGACTTACTATAAGTGAGAATTGAGTGAACCATATCTAATCCGAATTTTAAACAAAAATTACGTCAAAAGCAATAAAATCATGCCGTCGCAATGAAAACGCTCGGTTATCTAACGTTCATATTAATACTTTTTTTATATTACGACGTACTATAAGTGAGAATTCAATAAAGCATATTTAAACCGAATTTTGACACCAATAGGTGAGCGCAAAAAACAATTTTTCACTTTTCAGAAGTAAAAAAAAAGTGAATAATCTCTCATATTAAATTTGTTTCATTTTTTATACGCTTCGTGTCTTTAAATTTAATTAAAATTATATTTGACTATTGAGCTATATGCGAGACGCGACGTCTGTCTGTACTTTTTCTTCAACTTGAGTCCCGTTAGTTTCTATTTTGAACTATAATTAGCTTTAGAACTTTCATTATGTTAGGTTTTGGTTTGAACAGCAAATGTACTTTTCGCAACTGTCAAATTGAGTTTCATAGACATTTTAGAGCAGCATATAATTTCACTAGCGCCTATCAGTTAAATTATATTTTCGCTAATAGAAATATACATCTACCGGTGAAAATGTATTTGCCGTCACTAGTAAAACTACCGACATGAACATTTTTAAATAATGCAATTTTACTAGCACCTGCCAGATAAATTACATTTTCACTGGTAAAAATATGTATTTACTAGTGAAAATGTATGCTGATATGATTTCACTGAAATGACATATTTAAAAAAAAATATAGATTTAAGGCTGTTTTTTTAGGGATAATCCAAGAATATCTGTTTTAGATTAAGAGATCTAAATTTAACTAAATATTTAAATGATAGCGTAAACGATAGTTAATGATGACTGTATTTATTCACAGTCAAAAATGCAGCCTTTCTATTTAAAAAATCGCGGTGAACTAAGATATGAAGCTCTAAAATTTATTTCAAGATCAAGACATAGAAAGTTCGACGTTTCCTTGCATTAAAATAATTGCGCGGGGAGATAGATCATGATTTTTATTTGGTTAAAATTTTACCAATTCATCTAAAATCAGCGAGTCTCTTCCAAATGGTTTCTTTCCCTAATATGTTTGAAAACCATTGCTCTTAGCTTTATTTAAGCACAGTATTAGACTTTTAACACAGGTTTTAACAACGCTGCTACACGAAAATTGACTATATATAGCTCGAATCCTATCAAAATGTACTTTGGCCCCTTGCAGGGTCGAATGTTTAATTCTTAAAATAAGCTTAATTGTATGTTTAGCTTGTTCTAAAATTACACACCCCTTGTATGTATTTTGTGTAGAATGTATCCCTCGCGTCTTAATCGTAGATTTTACCCGATACACGATCTTTTTTGTTTTCCATGCATTCTTAATGTCAGGGTTAAATCTAACCAAATCGGTGCCACATTACTGCATAAAACAGCCGGTAAAATGATTTTCATCGGCGGCGTTAGATAACCATAACCGACCGACCATTCCTAGTAAGTTGTGATTGTCGCGATCGATGCTGTCACCGTTTTCGTGTCGCATCGCGTTATCGCACGTCGCGCATTAGCCCATATCGGAGATAAATCTCAGTAGAACAGGAAATAATTACTGGTTGGAAATACGCGGGTAGGTCTCTTTCTCTCTGGGTCTCGACGTGCGTTAATTTATCGCCAAGTATCGACGGCGGCGGGTGAACAGTTAATAGGATCGACTGTTGTTACTACTTACCATTGACCCGTTCGATCCGTCCGGTTACGCGCGTTTTCAGGAAACGTCGGCGGCGGCGACTTTTATACGCTTTATGTATAAAGTGAAATAAATAAATGCGTATCTGCGGTATGCCGCCCCGAGAATGTGGACGTCGGATCCGCGAGAATTATTCGACACACTCCGTTGCTTGACCTGCGCCTTGGTACACCCGTCGGATCCTAGGCGGGTTGTTTTTGGGACGATTCCAAAATATCGACATTTTCAATGAAAAGTACTGCATAATGAATCGCCTTGTACAAATTTTTTTATGTGAATTAGGAAATAGTGGTTAATTTTAGATTTAGATGAGTAGTTTCAACCCTCAAACGTCAATAAAAGAAAATGAAATACAGTTCGGTATTAGCAGTTTCCATCAATCAAGCTACAGTTAGACATTTCCTGGGGTAGTAAAAGCCTACAATTTTATTGTTGGGCTGAGCAAAATACACATTCAATGTGCGGAAATTAACAGAATGCGAACTTTCGCCGCAAAAGCCGTATCCCTTCGGAAAAGTTTATTTGAAGCAAGCCAAAGTTAGCGACGTGAAAAACTGTTAACTTACCATTGTAATTCTGTTGGTCTAATGCACATTTTCAGCATAATTTGTACTATTATTTTATTTTCTCATACTTGTGTTGGATCAAATAGCAATATGGTTTTTAATGCTTGCTATTATGATATGTTCAAATATTGCAGTTTAACACTATATGGTTTATCAAGTTTTTCTTATGATTATTTTTATATTAGAATATGAAATGTTTTCTATATGTGTTACTTAATGGAAGACATATATTATTTATAGCAAAAGAGATAAATCTAATCCTGCTCGAATATCTTAAAAACAGAATATGTATGTATATGAAAAAAAAAAATGTTCAAATAATTCATAAATTAATATAGTTAAATTAATACATTATTATCCGTTATTTTCATGAATTTTTTAATGTATATATTGCTGTTTTAACACAAGGATTTTTTAATTGCCGTCTCTAGATAAAATTTTAATTTTTTATTATGTTCCAACGATATGCTTACAAGCTTACGTTACATTATTTTTTTAAGTTTCACTATCACGCGAAAACGCGTGAACGGACCGTAATGTGTTAGTACGAAAATATGTAGGTTAGGTTTAGCTATTTTTTTAACTTTCAATATTTCAACTGTAAAGTTGTATTTATTTACTAGCAATGAACAACTTTGACCGCGGATGACACCTATAAAAGTCATCAAGGAAAAGCGCTGTCATGAACCTTTGGGTCTTGTAATATGTTTTTTTAATTGTATAATTTAAGGTTGAAAAACACTATAATTTATTGAAATAATATTTAAATAGCTTATAGCACAAATACGCGCAAAAATATCAGCTGCGGTTAAAGAGTTAAGAAACAGAAGACTTGTGTTTTAACAAGGAAAATAAAAGTCACACAAAAACGGTCTCAAATAGAAAAATCAAAAAGTTAATGGCAAAATTGGATCACGCATATTTTTCAATACATTATTATGAATTTTATATGTATTTAGTTCAAAAACATTTTTCTATAAATAACATGGAAAATATTGTGCTTTTTAATCATAAACTATATTTATTTTGTTCTATATTTTGCTAATCGATAGTAGAGTATTAAAAAAATGTATAACTATTATACGCTAAAAACCAAATTCTATAATTTTTTAACCTTTTTTTTACGGAGCAAAAAATTACGCATGCTCCGATGATGTATACTCAGTGTACTTAAATTAATACAAAATAAACATTTGTTACAGTATTGAAAACGAGCATTTGACTGAAATGCAGAAATTAAATGTAACATTTTTTTTATTAATAAATATAAAATTGAAAAATAAAGTTTAAAACCTATACGCCATCAACACTAAGCTTGTTTGACTGTATTGATTAATTGACATATTTGTTTTGCTACTTTCATAGATTACTTATGTATTGCTAATATTTAATTTATTATGTCTAGTAAGTGTACTGCGGAGAATACTTAAAAATAAACATTTTATTCAACCTATTTAAAAAAATATTAACATAATAAGAGACATGTACACTCGGTGTACATCGCAGCAGAGTAAAGTGTAAAAACTTATATTAAAACGAAATATTTTTTTCTTTACACATTTAGTGTAAAATTAAAATATTAGTTAATACATATTTATACTATGCTAAATAGTTCAATAAACGCAAGACAATTTCACTTATTACAAAATAAAAATTTACATTTTTCGAAGTATTTCAAAACAGTGCGTTTGTCATGGAATATGGAGTTTGTGCTCAAACTGTTCACGATATTATTAATATTTTTACATATAGCTTAGTAATGTACAATAATATAAAATACGTTGCCTTAATATATTATTATGAAATTATTATAATGTTTACGAATTTTATTTATAGAGAAAAAGTTCGTAAAATCCCTTCAGTATTGATATTTAGCCTTAATAAATAGTTACTCAATCATTAGTCTGCATGTTTAGAACAAAATAGTTTTAAGTCTAGATTTTTTCTTAATGCACTTTGCGCGTATATCGAGGTTTGAAAACACCTTCCGCTTCCCGTTCGACCGATTTTTTCTCCGATATATTCCAAGAATTTTTCGCTTTCGCGACGGGCGACGTAATAGCCGCGAACGTCCGGTAACTACGTTTTCCATTCGGACAGGGTTGAACGAACTGCCAGAGAAGAAGAAGCTAACCGAAAGAAATGGAAAAAAATGTCGCAAATTTGCATGTGTTGCGGTCTCGGCTAAAAAAAGTAGTAGGATCAATCGATCTGATGATGAGCGTGTGCCGTCTGTCTGGTGATCACGCCACATAGAAAAACCGCAAAGTTTTATTCAGTATTTTACCAACCGGTAGCCGCACGATCGATTTGTCTCCGTCGCTACGAAATTGGCCTATTTTTTGCTCTTATGAGCTTCGTTCGTGCATCGCATTGTGTAAACTAGATTTTTTCACTTTGACTAATGCCTCAAGTTCGAATGGCGATATTTCACTTTTCAGTCGTGAAGTGGTACAGTTCACGTTTATCTTTCTTCATAACCAGCATTGTATTGTAATGTAATTTTGGCTCAGTTAAAAACTAAGTTTAACCATTCAATTTTATTTATGGCATTTTTTAGTGTTTAGTTTTAGTGTTTAAATTATTTTAGTGTTTTATAATTCCACACATACATTTCTAAGTCGATCCTAATTTGTATTGTATAAATATATTTTAATCGTTTTTTAAGATAAGTTAATGCTTATATATTAGTCGCTCCCAATATTAAATATTATACTACTGTATTCTTGGTTTTCTTTTGATTTTTTGGCAATGTTTCAGAATGGCCTTTAATTATAAGGAAAACGTGAATTTTTTTTAATAATAAGGAAAATATGGAGGAAAATTACAATGAAAGGTTATCGACCGTAAATGTGGTCCATTAGGGGTCTACGCAATCGTCGCAGGAATTAAAATTCAAAACCATTGTGAATCATAAATGATTCATGAAACTTATTATTTAAATAAAATGTTTTCGTATATGAACAAGCATAGTATATAGTTTGCTATAATAATTGTCATTTAATTAAATTTATTTACATGCTTAGAATCACTTTTGTATGGTTTCTTTATCATACTTTTAAATTTTAACATATTTAAACCAATTATCAAATATTCGACGTTTGTTTTATATGGTTTGATTTTATATTCATTAATCCACTGGTTGTTATATCGATTGTATTATGTTTTATTTTATTTTTGAGTAAGGAACTTATTAAATTTTCCGGATCAGACGACATTGATCAATTCTATGCGTCAAGGGTGAAAGATTCCTACGTATTTACAATGAAGCGCTGCTTGGTTTAGTGGTTTATAACCCTCGACAGCTAGTTAGTTATCTGGTTACGGAGATGGCAATCTGTTCGTCTGCTCGGTGAATAGCAATTCTCGCTGCGCGCACGCGCGTGGGTCGTAATCAGCCAAGTTTGTTTCTTAAGCGACGTTGATTCGTCGGATAAGATCTTCTTTGTTCCGTGCTCCTTGAGTACATAGAATGTATCATATATGTGTATCTCTCGGGGTCAACACACATGAACTTGCCGTAATTAAATCGACTCTTTCTTAGAAAGTTGTCACTCGCACCCCCTACGATTATTATAATACTTGACGTAACGTAACATGATTTATGCAGTATTGTGAATTTTGGTCATTAGAACGACGTGTCCTCCCGTGCCAGTCGCTCGGCTTTTCGCTTCTTCCTTGTCATTTCAATTCGTCGGATGATCTTATTGTATCACGTCACGATATTCTCAGGGATGCCATCGAATGGCACCGATCGCACATTTCTATCATGTAAAACGAAAGGTAAAAAAACTCTGCACGATCGCAGTGTGGACTCTGTCGCTCGCCAGATGACCGATAAAGATTATGATTTATTGCCATTTTCTCGGTGCGCTTCGAATGTTCAGCGGCAGCCCTGATGGCAATCTTGTCTGTCATCGTTGGCGTTTTTATGGTTTCTGAATCCGTTTATTTATGATTCGGCTGAAACGGCTCACGATTTTCGCTGAAAGTATCGATTCTTTGTGTATTGTGTCCCTGCGCTTGTTAAAGATCGCCGTTACGAACACAATATATAGGTCGTCAGGTTAATCGCTCTTGTACCATTGTATTAAAGTTGTGAATTTAAAAGCTCGATATGACGATTCGTTAAAGTTAATTGCTTTGAAATGAAGGCAACGACGATTTACATGACGTCATACGCAACGTAGATAGCTATATTCATAACATAAATACTAATGAATGTTATTGAAACTGAAAGTCTACGGAAAATAGGGTTTGCGTTGCTCTTTAAAATATATTATAAGAAGTTTAAGATATTGTACTACTTAAACGTTTAGCTTTTTATTTGCCTGTAAAAACATTTTTGTGTCAAAAGTTAATGGGCGATCGCTTTGCGAATGTACGCGAATTTTAAACGGTGTATCTTTGCGTGTCAGACATTTAGTCGCACGAACTTTTTTTTTTGATTGCCCATAAAAAGTGATATATGATTATAGTTTTAGTTACATACACTTATCTGTGCGGAAATAATTTGTTATAGCATTTTAGCAAAATATATTTTATGGAGATTTGTTTCATATGCTCTCGTAATTTTCGCCCGAAATTATGTAGTTTTATTAGTTTAGTTGAGTTTAAAAACTGATTTTAGTACCATTGAACTAGTTCTCATAACGTTGATTAGTTGCCAGTTTTAGTTATGTACCAAATTTTAATACATGTATTATGGATCGTCCCAAATTTTCTCAACACACCTATAACGAGACACTCGTCGAAAGAAAGTTACCCGAAATTTCACAACAGACCTACCGCATGACACAACACACCTTTCTTATGTCCTTACGCTGGCTCGTAAATTCGACATTGTCGCCTGTGATAATTTTAATGCGCGCCGCAAAGCGCGCCCGATTATGAATATGGTGTCGGACTGTTACGTGTACGTGAACCAAGTACGAATTAGCGCCGCGGCTCGTTAAATTGTCAAACCGTTCGATGCTTCGATTCGGCAGAAGTGGAAAAAACAACCGTAACTTTAACACGCGCCCAGATATACTCACAGGTAGCAGCAGATCGCGTTTCGATGCCGCGATGCGCATCGATCCGGGTGAGGAATCAAGAGCATGGCTGCTGCTGCTGCTGTTGCTGATTGCATTTTACGGTTTCGGTGCGAAAAATCGGAGCGATTCATCTCGAGGAAGTCTGCGTCTTCTGGGCTGACCGCTTCGTTGGAGACGCTTCCCGTTCTTCGGATCGTAGCTCTCAGGAATGTCCTCTGCCTATCGGATCCACTTTGTCCGATCGCAATCGCACCAAACGTGCTCTAAATCGCCGATGAAGGCAATGCTAGAACAGTAGAGGCAAATATTTTGAAGACATGGTTCCAATAGAGAGAATCATATCTCTGGGACACTGAAGTAATAACTTGATAGTACAGGTCTTGTTGTCCAGTAAAGCTTTATTCTCTAATATATTTTAAATAGTTTAACATCAAATAAAATAATGTTCAAAATTTGATTTGATTGAGGCTTGTCATATGTGTAGTGATAGGCACTGCCTAGTCGCCTGTCTCTATCACCTCACAACTGAGTTAATAAATCCAAGCGATCGATAAACGCCTGTGCGGGCGTGGTCGATGACTAAAATAATTAATATTATTACATACTAGCGTTCCCACTGTGACGGCGCCAACACGATTTTATTGCTTTTGACGTGAATTTTTGACTTCTGAGAAGTGATAATTGTTTTTGCGCCCTCCTATTGACCAAAATTCGATTTCAAAACACTTTGACCAATACTCTCATATCAAAAGTTAGTTGTATTGTCTATAAGGATAGCTATCGTATTTTTAAAACATAGTGTAATATCGTGCAAACGAAATATGCGAGACGCAACGTTTGTACTTCTTCTTCCACTTATTTTCCTCTGAGAGATGAGATGAAAGTTATGAAACTATAATTAGTTTTAGAACTTTCATTAGGTCATGTTGGGTTTGGTTAGGTTAGGTTTGGGTTTGAACATCAAATGGAAGTTTCGCAACTGTTTTATAGACATTTTAGGGTAGCATATAATTTTAGTAGTTAAATTATATTTTTGCTAGTGGATTGTGATACTTGTGAAAATGTATTTGGAACTCCCTCAACATAAGACAATCATGTGAATTAAAAAATATTATAATTTTTCAGTGAATATATAACTTCACTGAAAAATTCTATACATCACATGAGTGAGACTTTTTTCTAGATTTTCTTTGAAGGATAACCCGAAAATTTCTGGTTTAGAATCAGGAACGTCAATATGTCTTTTCTGTTCATATTTTGAACAAATTTATAGAAATTACAATCTTTACTATATTTTTTATGTTTATTAATCAATCGGAGTAATGATAAGTATATCGAGTGTATATCCATATCGTGTGCTTTAGAACTAATAGGCTTAAACCCAAACTTGCCATCTCTTTCTCAATTATGAATAATGATAAAATGAATAGTTCTCGAACTGACTGTGTTAACGTAAATAGAGTATAGTTCTATAGAAACGTCCGATTAAAATGTAGACGATTTAGAGGATTTTTTAAGCAGTAAAGAATTGGCAATAGAGACATAGATTTGGACATTGAATTAATATTGAATAACTTTAACCATGTACAAGGATTAGATAGCAAAAAACATTTTTTTTATAATTTCGGGAGGAAAATAAAAATACATATCCAGCAACACTAGTTAATGTTGAAAGGACTTTCTCTGGCTTAAAGTTTATTTTGCGAGACAATCGAAATAATCCTGTATACTTCAACCGTGAATGTAAGAATTTGCTTTGTTTACTTTTCGATTATCGTGGCGCATTGGGGTAACCTGTTAGGCCACGATGGTTTTAATTTAATCTAAAAAAAAAAATGTATGTTTTGTTGAATAAATTATAGTGTTATCATATACTTATAGTTCTAATTATAATACCTTTAATTAATTATTGTATCAATTAAAATAGTTTGCTTATAAACAATATATTAAATAAAATGTTTTAAAATATAATATAAAATTAATTTTTGATACAGATAAAAATATTTAAAAAATAATCACTCGGAACTGAACCGAAAACCGTAAAAACAGATATTTATTCCGGAACGAAAACCAGAATCGAACCGATATGTATTTTTTTAATTGAACCAGAACGAAAAAAATGACAGTTCGATGCCCTGTACAAAAGGCATAATTGCTAAGGTTTACATGTTAAAAAAATATTCAGCAATTTTTTTTTCTAGATAAATATTAAATTAGCGAATGTTTACCGTATTACGTTATTATTTTTATGCCACTTATTTCCGATTCATCATCGTTATTACTTATTATTAGATAGATACAATCTCGCCGGTCAGAATTGGTCTTCTCATCGAAAATAATTATCGACTCTCTCATAATCTAGATTTTGTGCACAATACAATATCATAAACGAATACATTGTACAATAATTGAATATGGTACTAACACGCTTTCGTTGTAAAAGTATTATCGTATTGTTTTAATGCATGTAATTTGTGCATTGATAACCATTACATTATCTATTTGACCGTCTGCTATATTGTTTTATTATGGGCTTTATATGGTTGAATTGCCATCATTACAACCTTATCGCGCGAACGTTGTTATAAACACACTCACGCCCAAATGTGTATTCGCTGTAATCAACCGATGCTTTTACGATCACATGATATAATCCTCTCCAACAAACAAAGTTGCACAACTTTAAAAACCCTTCAGATTAAGCAATGCAGCTGACACCGTCTCGCATGTCTCGCGGCGATTAACTCCACGTGAGGCGACTCGTTAAAAAGTTTAACCGCGTGAAACCATCGACGCTATCCGCCGACTGCCTTCCTGAAAGAATCGCATGAAAAAAATATATAATTCGATACTAATGAAACGCAAATTGTGACCTTCGAGCAATGCGAAACCCGGGTTTTTTATACTCGAAACCGCATTCGAATTTTTTTTTTCGATTCTGCGGTCGGCGAATATATGTATTATATTTGTACGTCATGTAACAGTATATACTTAATCGAGTTTGCGTCGTAGCGAATATGACGTTTCGATATGCATTTCCGCGATCAATCCCCAGTTCGACCCCTCGCAAGAGAATACATACTAGTGTGGCACATTTGCTGATATCGAAACGCCATAATGGCATGTCGTCGACGCAGTGTGTAATTTCATATTTTTTCTCTGGGGTGGAAAATTAAATGAGACATGCCGGATTCTGATGGTATTGGGTGGTTAGACTGGGGTGTAATCCATTTTTGTTTTAATTTATAGGGTGGATTCATATGCATGTATTGCATATGATCGCTGCTATATCATTACGTAGATAGCGCATGATACTTTAATATGTAGACAGTATTTTAGTGTAATGAAGAAAACATTACTATCTTATGTGAATTTAATTGTTTGTCAACTATCCAATTTAATGATGAATGATAAACTTTTAATTGTGACTCACATTAATGGACTTTAATCATGCTTATGATTATTTCTAAAATAAATAAAGATGACTACACTCTCTCATGTTCTATTATCGGAAATCTGCAGTACTATAAAAAGAGGAAGATTATCAATTACTGGCACGTGACTAATTGGCATAATCATATCTAATATATATAATTGTCTATGTAAACACAATACGATTTGTTCAATACATAATTATGTCTTCCATTTGTTGTTTGCGGCCAATATTCCAGTTGGTCATATAATTTCGTAATTAGCTCGAAAATAGAAAAGAAAATATATTAGTTGGAAAAGTACCATATCATAGGTAAATAATTAATATGCGTATTAAATATTAATATCGTAGGTAGCATATAAAATAGTATATTTTTATACATGTTCTATATATCATAAAAAAATCTAACGAGACGCGCGAGAATCATATTGTTGTATTGTATAAAACTAGATATTGTGCTATTATTAAATTTTTATTTTTTCTATGCAGGTTGTATTGGCGTATTATAAATGATCAAAATAAATGTAGATCAGCTATGAATATGAAATTAATAATTTTTATGTTTGGGTGAATATTATTTAACAATGCAATTTTGCTTCCACAATTATTTGCAATGAAAATAGCGCGTCATTATAAAAAAGAGTAAAGAAAATTGGTAATTTCTCGAAAAATGAGAATTCATATTTTCACATCACGATTTTCTCAAGAAATTTTGATAAATAAAATATATTTGTAATATTTAGTTTGTGATTATGAATAGATAATCGGATGATCGTTAAATAGAACAAACTTCATTAGGATGATGATTTGTTATAATGAACGCGAATAATTGAAGGACCATAACGGATCGATCTGTTTCGATTGATTACGAAGGAATTTGTGGTTCCCAATCGTAGAGAAAATTGTCAGTAACAGCTGTTGCAACTTTACATTTTTCATATTTCGGTAATATAAAGATGAAAAACACATTTCAATTACTAAAAAACGAGATTTAAGTTCGCCGACAGGAAAATTTTATGGTATAAATCTGTGGAAAGCTCCCATACATTTTTGCAATCTTCCGAATATCACGCGGAGCGATTTCATAGCCGTAAAGACGCTTATGAACGACGACATGAATGCCGCTAGGACGCGGGTGTCCGTTTCTAGTTTTGTATTTTTTTATACAAAAATTATGAAATATTTTTTTTCAATACATCTTGTGTATTTACTTGTATTAACTGGATTTAATTTTGTTCCTACAATAAATAATGGTTCATACAAAAATATGAAAATTTTCAGGAATGTTTTTTTTTAATACATTTATAAAATCATATATATTTGCCAAAAAAATGCTTGGTATTCATACACCGCCTAATTTCGCTTGGCATTAAAACCGATTAGAGTATTTTTTTTTGACAATTTTTTGTCATTCAAATACTTTTATACCATCTGGCACGGACACGCCCTTTTTTATGCAAAGGCATAAAAAATGCAGCAGTTGTAAAATTAAATTTTTAACATAATACTAGGCTTTAAAAATTCTCGATTAATCAGCAAATTTCTCGACATAAAGTACGAGAATGTTTGCTCTTTTCTGTATATGTATTTAACAGTTATGAAGTAAAAAAAAGGCCATCAATATAAATTATTAATAAAACATTTATTGATCGCGGCTAATTTCGTGAGTTATTTACAGATTTGCAAATTTATACATATTATTTATATTGTTTGTGTGGGAATTGGAATTATTAAAATATCAGGCATGTCTTTTTTATGGTTTCTAATCAAAACAATAATATGTTTTTTGATCATACCTTTAAAAAATAAGATTAGTCACGTGATTTCACGAAATAAGTTTGGTTGTTTTCATAACGCCACTGGTTGTTATTTCAATTTTCTTTTGCTATTGTTAAAATAATATGTTTTGTAGTATCGCATAAAAGTGAACTATTATGTTAATGAAATATCTCAAGAAGCATTTTTTCATAACGACTACAATACTTATTGCATATATACATATATGTTTATTTGGATTCGTAAAAAAAAATATATGCGACGAATAACGCAATTGAAGTTTAAGCTTAGAATATATCTCTTAGTATAATTTAGGTACACAATATAATTTTACACCAGTCATTAGTTCGACGTTTGTACCTCCGATTGTAGGAAATTTCTCGTCATTATTATACGATATCGAGATCAGGAAATGACTGTCATTATAATTATGTACGTACAGAGTCGTAATTGATTTTTTTTTATTCTTAAAAATAGTAAATTTGGCACGACAACGCCAGCACCCAAGGTTGATAAATAATCAAATTTCGTTTGAAAAAATTGTACTTACATACTTTCACTTTTGGCTTTATTAGTGGCGCAGAAAGCATTTATGTTTGGGGATATTGTGTTATGTATTATGCGAGCGAGGGGGTTGATGTCGCCCGGCTCCGATCGGATTATATATTATTTACTCTATGTATGTGCATGCGTCACAACTCTCGACGTGTCCAATACGCACTACCCTCGGCGGCGACGTTAATGACCCACCACCCCCTTTCAGAAAGTCCGAGCTACCCTTCGGACGTTTCCATGATATAACAATAACGACGGTGCCATTAGTACAACTTTCTTACAACGGTCACGGAAATCTTGCCGAAGCAGCGCTTCTAAATCAATGCTCGACTAATGATTGCTATTCACCATACATATATGCAAGTTAGGCAATGCTTAGGGGCGGAAAATTATGGCAGAATAAAATTTATTTATAATGAATTCTCCTGAAAGAATCCTGTTTTCTCTATGTTCGTCAAGAAAATGACGAAGAGTACGTTTTCAATGGCGATAACATTGATTGATGACTAGTCAAATTGTCCTGCGCTCGCTTTACTTTGAGCTGGGGGCACAAATTCTAAATTACACAATGCATCCCTTCGCTATGCGTTAAAAAACTGTTCTGTATTGTATTATAGTTTATGGAAAGGCAGCAAATTTAAATCAACTTTTAAACATAAGACAATACCGTGAACTAAAAAAATATTATAACATTTATAAATATAAATGAGCAATAAATTATTTATTTTAGAAATATCTCCATATGATTTCACTGAAATGGCAAATTAAAAAAATATTTTCGGGATAGATTCAAGACTATTTTATTAGATTTTCTTTAAAGGATAACCCGATAATTTCTGACTTGGAATCAGTGACGTCATTTCAGCTTTTTCCAGGGGGTGAAGGGGGGGGCAAATGTTTGCCAGTCAATGATTGTTTTATGTTTAGATTTTATTAAGATTAATAGTATTTAATTTAATGGCATGCATTTTTCTGGCCAAAATCAAGGGGGGTGCAAATACCCCCCCCCCCTCTTTTACATACAAAAGTATGTAAAAGTTGTAAAAAAAATATATATAGTATATCTACCCGTGAAAATGTATTCCGATATGATTTTACTGAAAGGACATTTAAAAAAAAAATTAGAATGTATTTTCTTTGAGGAATAACCCAAGAATTTATGGTTTAAAATCAGAGAGTTATTCATGGGGTGTTCACTGTTCTGACTAAATCTCGCTGGCTCGCGCCTTATCTGTAATTTAAAACGTATCATATTTATGTAAGAAAACGTTGTTAGTGACTTTTCTAGCCGCTAAGGCCAAACCATTATCAATCTTGGCAATGTGACGCAGCATGGAGTACTAAACGGCATATTGCGATTTCAACCGATTTTTTGAAAATAAACACGTACACGCCGAAAAATAGTTTTATATTCTAAAACTTAGCCGCTTTCGTAGCCATTAGGGCCAAATGCAGTGGAGAGTTCATAACCATTGGTTTCTGAGCGTAGCGCTGACATTATTAACAAGTACTAAACAATGCATTGCGTCAACTAATTTTAAAAAACAGATTTTTATTTTATTTTATTTGTATTGAGTTTCAAAATATTTAGTTTCTTTGTAAATATTTTTTTAACTAGAAATAAAACAAAGCAGAATAAAATTAATTTTATGATTTTAATTTTGATCTTATGCGATTATTGAACAGATTGAAAACCATCGATAAAATACTTTTCACATATGTACCAATACAAGTTAAAAGCTTTCATATTTTTCTGTTACTTTATTATATCAATTTCATTAAGATTCATTGTATTTAATTATATGACATGCGTTTTACGGTAACCAGATTACTGCGCACACGAAAATTCCACTCAAATTTTTGATTGTCAAATATTACTTTTGATTTCAACTGCTTTATATTTTTCTCTATATTTGTGTCATTTTTTTATTAATATTTACGTATTCTTAAATACACATATGTATATTGATCATTTACGATCGGAATTGTTAAATTCAAGGGGGCAAAAATATTATATTTCGAATACATTAAAAGATTTTTGTGTTTCGGAATAAATTTAGGGTGTAAAAAATGTAATTTAAAATATCTATATTTGAATCATATTTATGGAGAGGGCGGCATTTTGAACTTTGCTTAATGTTTACGCGTATACTTTTAGGTTCAATGACTGAATCGTCGCAACAGCTTGGATGATGAGTAGTAGTTCAAATTAGATTTTCCCCGACATCGATACCTAGTGGTAGGAAGCCAAAGGTGTGTTTAGGGTTGACCGCACAACCCTCGTTATTCGTTACGTTACCGCGGAAATGGGCTTCGGCGCATTATCGTTATCCGCGGGGCCAAAAGACGAATTAGTAGTTCGATGCATTGTCACGTCCGAAACGGAACAATCGCTGTAACTGTATTATAGATATATTTTATACAGCCAGAAATGCGGTCACCGCCCAAGCGTGCGCTGCAAAGCGACCGAAAAAATATTAAATTTTCTGGTTATTAACCATGCAGTAATAGATTCTGCACAATAAAAATAAATCTGCTCGAATTTACAAATATAGATGGTAGAAATGAAAAATATAGAATAAAAAATTAAAAAACTGCAGTGTGAATATTTTATGAAGGAAGCGAAAGGAATAAATTGGTTCAGGTACCTTTGCCGTTTAATATTTTTTTATTTGGTCAAACTCCTATTTTTACGTACTAATAATGTCACTTGTATTAACATATATTATTATTTTTTCAGAGTGCCCTCTGCTCCTCGCGGATGCATCGGCGAGATCTTCGGCGATGGCAGCAACGGCAACTCCAAGGGAAACGGCTCCGGTAACACTCCGACCAGGCCAAAGGACACCCACTCGCGTCTGTTTGGACCGGCCGATCCCCCAGCGCATAACGTGAGGGACAACCTCAAGAGCAACATCAGCTTCGGCGCCGGCGAGGAGCACGCCCAACGCCTTCCGTCCAACGGATCCTCTAACGGACATACCAACGGAAGGGTCGCCAACGGACAGACCAACGGTCACCATGACCAACCGGCTACGCCCAAAGGTAACTTTCATAAAAATAAATAGCAAAATATCACGATTGTGCAGTATACCGAGTCGGTATAATGGACATGTTTGTATGATACATCGATCAACGAGCGATGATGTCGAACCTGTGTAAGACACGTCTGATTCAGTAGATGTTATGATTGGCAAATTTGCAGTGCAGCCTGTCCGACGTAATCCGGTGACGGGCGCTGGTATCTGCGACTCCCCGCGCTTGTGGCGCCGGCGAACTCCTCGCATTTGCCGAGGTGCCCCATTCCCGTCTCCGTCCGCTTTCACTTTTGCATATTAGGACGTTGTTTTTATACTATATATACATATATGTAACCCCTTACTAATGGTTCCTTTATAATGCACAATTATAAACATTTTTATTTTTGTTCATTTAGATACGTTTCAGAAAATTTGATCATATCCTTATTTAGACGTTTAGCTTCATCTTCACTACATTTTATGTTATCACTTGTATACGACTTTATTAAATATATATATTATATACATATATATGTTTAAAATATTAATCTAGACTTTTTATGTTCTTTCCGATTGTAGCTTTTTAATTTTAGTATATCTGGTTGTATAGTTTTACATGGTTTTAGATTTATAAGGTAAATATGCGTTGTGTATAGCGTTTTACGTAGAGAAGCTCACATTCGACAAGACACAATCTGAAACCAAAAAAATCGTTCTTTTCCGATCAAAAATGCAAATTAGAAGTGTTTCGGTTTAAATCAAATAGAGATATATTATCTTCTCGTTTGCATTTTATGAGTAATGTCATCATCGTAATCATAATATTTATTTTGTCGTCATTCATAAGTATGTTGAAAATTGTAATTAAATAATTGAGAATTGTACCTAGGTGCAAAAAAGAGCATAAGTTTAGAAATATAATGTAAAAATTTCAATTTGAATAGTAGACTTATACATCTTTTTTACATATAGGTTCAATTGCACCGTATACTCAAAAAAATATCACAATAAAAAATTAAATATGCACTTATACATTAGTGTAAAATATGATTAATTATGTTTTTCCCTTATTAATTTACGATATTTTTAAGTCATTTATTTAATTATAATTTACATACTCTTCTAAATACGTATTGACTTTATATACCTTCATATCTTTTAAGTAGAATAAAAATACTTAGCATGATTGAATGATTGTTAAATTCAAATATATGATGTAAGCATGTAATTCCAGTTATGAAAAAGCTTATATTTAATATTTTTTTTGTTGTTTTATATTGCTATATATATAAATAATACATTGATGTAATTCTTTAAGGTTTTAATGTGGTAAATTTTGTGTTTCAGAAGGTAACCCACTATCTGGCGAGGGATACAAGTCAATGAACGGAGAAATCAACACAGTGATTGCTCTCAACAGCAACGGTTCTTCCCCGGTAAATCACAACCGCATACCACCAGGAGGCTATTCCTCCGGTTTGTGGTAATTTGCGACGATCCCGATCGAAAAATGTTACACTTGTGAAATTTTCAAATATTGAATTCTGAATAAATTATATCAATAAAGACAATACTATCATCGAGTATACAATGTACGTTTAGTATTTTCTCTAACTATTAGATGGACTAAATTTCTACATCGATACCGTTAGTACTTGTCTTAGCATTTTTTATATTACCGTGACGATACAAGATAAAATAAAAAAAACATATGCATTAAGGAATTCATGTTTGAGAAATATACGGTTAATGTATTTCTTTTTTTTCTTTGTAATTTTATTTAGAATTAAAATTACGCATTTAAATTATTTTCTCAATCACCATTTTATTATATTGTATAAATCAATAGATTTCACGGAATTAATTTTTAACGCATTGGTAACGTAGCATATTTTTTTTCTATCGATTGTCATCCGTATAGTATAGTATTTACTTACGATGAACGAACATGCTGCTCTGATAATAAATTATAATTTTTTGTTTTTACACGCAAGCAAAAGTTTACACATAATTGTGTAACTTGTAATTCTAACACTTCAAAGGCTAACTTATATTTAATTTAAATTAATCTATATGAACGTTTATGAATGGATATGGGTCAATTATTTTATATACTTGATTTAGCATTATCCAAAATTGGTAGAATAGTGCCTTGATAGCGAGTGATGAGAGAACGACGTGGCTAAGCTGATAGTATATTACACTTTATTATTTTGATTTAAGTTTTTTGTATTTTCAGTGAACTTTTTTTTTAGGATAATGAGTGTTTTTGTACTTTTTTATAATAACTACACTTTTTTATGTTTAATATGATTACATTGTAGTGATTTACGTATAATAGTCCTTTAAATTATGATATATTTACAATATTAATATTTCATTCATGCGAGACTACGTGTTTGTTCAATAGGTACATAAAATAAGGACCATTTTCCGAGCCTATGAATACTTTAATTTAAAAATGTATGCAAATATTCTTATGTAATATCCATGTGAATTGTATAAATCATTCATAAATAAAACCATTTTCATACATAATTTTAAGTGTTTTTATTATTTTACTCTTGTTTTTTAGATTCATCGTTATCGTTTTTAATAGGTGATTCAATCTCTAGAGTCACGGGTCCATCATTTTGTATATGTACTTGCATATATGCTCCAAAGACTCCATCTGCATATAATAAACACATATATAATTAGTGAGAAATATAAAGATAAAACGAAGCAAAAAAATTACCTTTAATTTTATTAACATCATATTTACTTCTTAATTCATTCAAAAATTCATTGTATAATTTTTGCGATTGTTCTGCACCCATGGCGTTATGGTAATCGGGTTTATTTTTCTTCAATACTCCATATAAAGTAAATTGACTAATGCATAAAATTTCCAAGTTTTGATCTAATACGCTCTTTGTCCATCTTTTACCGTTCTGATCGTCAAATAATTTTAGATTGAGTAGTTTGCGTGCACTGTGTGATTGAATAGAAAAACATTAGTAAAGGATAGCTACTGTGTGCATAAATAATCATATTTTACATAAATTCGTAATCTTGTTTCGTATCATGTTTTGATATTCCGATTAGTACGCACAATCCTTGCCCAATACTATTGATAAGTTCATCTCCAACTGAAATTCAAGAATACTTTGAAATTAAAATGCAGGATCATTTAGTATTGGTGAGTAAAAAATTATCTATATTTAAAAGAGAATTAGTAAGAAACAAAATTACAGATACTAAGAAATATATTATTAAATTTTGATAATCTTTTAAAAAAAATTAATGCTGATAAAAAATAAAATATTAATAGAAATCAACGAAAATTCAGAATAATATAATAATAACAAAAATAAACCAAACATTTTTATTATTGTTTAAATAAAAAAGTTAGGTTATGTTACAAAATATTACTTTAAATATCTAATCCTGGTTAAATTATAGTAACAAACATTTTTAAAGAATAACCTGTAACACTAGCTTTTGTAACCCGTTGAACTATAGCTTTCATCGCTTATAGCTGAACAAATACAGTTACTGCAACTATAAGCTATTTAGAACTGTCAAACGTGACAGTTGTTTCTAGTACGATGTTCCAAATTTTTAAAAATAGTAACTAAAAATAATAGTGGTTACAAAATATTTCTCAAAGCAAAAATAAATTTAAATTATAATTTACCGCATATTTAAATTAAAATAATAACAATAAAAATCTTATTTTATTAGTAATATTAATAATTACATAATATACGCTCAATAATTACTTGATTTATATATAAAACTATACGCTGACTTTAAACTTACATTAGTTTACCAATAAACTCATGTTTTTAATAATACATTTATAAAATATTCTCCCATAGAACGGGGTTTTCAATTTAGGGTTCGAGATAATATTTCAGAGGATATCGTTGTGGTACTTTATTGGTATTGAGGAGGAATTGATTGGACGAAAGACTTTAAGTAAAATAAATGAGTAGACCTATTGTCTCTGACATCACTTTCTCTCCGACTGCAAGTGTTTGCTAATTTCCTTCCTTTATATGTATTTAACACGTGACGCATTTCCTTTGTGACGATCAAAATTACATTATCGATTTATTGCATCGTTCACACGGATGATACAAAAATCAATCCCTTGTTTATACTGATTAATTATATATTAATAAACGTTCATATAACTCGATTCCTGCGATTAATAAATTACGTCAGAGCGAAATAATTGCGTCTCAATCATAAGAAATTATATATTATTAAGCATACATATATTATAAATCAAAGTATATGTAGTGTTTAGTTAACTCTATGTGGCCATTATCGCCAACCAACCTCCGTTCCGCGAGTTGTTGATGTTCCGCGCCCCGTTGTCATGCCGCCCCCGTTGGCCCTAAGTCCACCCCCGTCAGCCTAGTCATTACACGCCCTCCTGATCTAAAGATCATAGAGGACGTAGTCCTTGAGCCTCTCTGGTCGTCTAGTGGCTCGTCGGGGTCTCTCAGGGGGTCTCTCAGGGGGTCGCTCAGGGGGTCGCTCAGGGGGTCGCTCAGGGGGCCGATCGTCTTCTCTCAACGGCTGCCCGTTATTCATCAAGCCTGGAGCCAAGCTGCAGGTCCTCGGAGGGTCCATCGCCTGACTGTACAATTCAGGTTGGGCGTCGAGCTGCTCACTCTGATCATCTCTGCTCGATCTAGGGAGCGCCCTCAGGTCTAGAACGTGCCTGTTCATCCCGTCCACTGCAACCGTGTTCGGCGATATGATCGCTGTGACCAGGGCCGGCCCTAGGTTATTTGGCGCCCCAGGCAAAAACTAAATTTGCGCCCCCCCCCCCCCCCATTAATGTTTTTATAACTCATTACATCAGCTTAAAAGTATAATTTAATTTAAAGTAATCTAATAGTGTATTTGACACGATACTCTTTTTTGCGATTGTGGGTATTTAAAAATTTGTAGTTTTTTGTCGCGATTTTTTAACAAAACCTGTGGTAACACTCAAAAGCCTACGACAGGGCGATGCTCTAGCGTGCAGTCTGTTCAACATTGCCCTAGAAAAAGAAATCCGAGATGCCAAACTGGATAAACCGACAGTGTGTATAATAAATCGATAAAAATCTTCGCCTGCGCTGATAACATAGATATAGTGGCGAGATCAAAACAGGCACTAATAGAAGCCTTTAACGCCGTTGAATCATCAGCCAGGAAAATGGGATTGAAGATCAATGAAACGAAAACAAAATACATGTCGGTTATGCCTAGCTTGAGGAGCCAGTATCCTAAAAATCTCGAAATGAACGAGTACAATTTTAAGTGTGTCAGTGACTTCATATACCTCGGAACCCTATTAATAGCTACAAACGATGTCAGCAAGGAGATCAAGAGACGAGTAGTGTCAAAAATAAATGCTATTTCAGCCTAATAAAACAAGTCAAATTGCGGACACCATCTCGTCGTACAAAAATATTGCTCTACAAAACGCTTATCAGACAAGTTCTGACACAAAGTTTAGAGAGCTGGACACTTACCAGGGCTGACAAAAGGCTGCTTGACATATTCGAGAGGTAAGTGCTCCGCATGATATATGGCACTATATACGAGAGCAACGAGTGGCGTATACTCTACAACCTCTTCCAAGAAGAGAGTGTCTCCAGAGTGTCATCAGAGTTGGAAGACTCCAGAAAGAAAGTTGGAAGAAAAATATTATTGTAACCGGTGAATGTTCGCTTTATATTAAGTTTAAAAAATGGGATAGCGAACCTAACCTGACCGGCGAACGGTTGATGATGTTCGATTTATATAAAGTTGAAAAATATGGAACAGTGTACCTAGCCAATCAATGACCGGTTTATATGAAGTTTACTCGATTAATAGCGAACTTAATCTATGTAGGATCGCCATCGGTGTTCTCCTCCCATACTGTTAATCTTTCAACAGCCCGACTTCGCGGCTTCCACCCTCTTGAATACCGACGGCGAATACTTGAATACATATATTTGTAATATAAGAATCCTATCACAGAAATTTCATGGTTGGTTATATAGCATAAATGTTTTAATTGAGGTACTATTAAGAAATAAAACAGGCAAACACACAAAACAAGCAATTTTACATACATAATTATTAGATAAGAAATATTTTTTTTTTAAATATGGTAGAAAGTTAATTTTTAATACAAATAGAAACATTTTTAAAAAAATCACTCGGAGCTGAACCGAAGAGCGTAAAAACCATAGAGTAAAGAATATCATATAATATCCTACCGATATATATATTTTTTAACTGAACCGGAACGAAAAAAATAACGATTCGATGTCCTGATTATATAACATATTTTAAAATAAAAACATTTATAAACAACAAAAATAGTCATTATTAAATAAAATCCGCTAGCTTTAATAAAAAAAATTTGATAAGCTAGGAACCTCACAAATATGAAATAGCTACTGGTATTGTTTGAACAGTCTGTCAGATTTTCTCAGAAATTCTAGTCGTCCTCCCCATTGGTGCTTGCTTGTAGATTAGGAGATTAGGACAAGCGTTTCATGCTTGACATTACAAAATTAAAAAAATTTGTATTACGTTTGTAAAAGTATAATATTTTAATCGATTAAAATCATCTAACAAGTGAAATTTTGTTTTCTCGCCTTTGAGTTTGAAAATGTATTAATAATATCAGATACGTCAAGTTTTTGCGCTATTTCATTTTCTATTGATATTATTGCTAGGGAATTAAGACGTTCACTAGATAAAGTTGATCTTAAATAGGTCTTGATTAGTTTAAGTTTGCTAAAACTGCGTTCACACGAAGCAACTGTTATCGGGAGAGTTAATAAAATTCTTAAAGCAATCCATAAATTCGGCAAAACATTTTGTAATTCGTTAATTTTTATAAAATTCAATACTTCTATTGGAGTACTATTACCTTCAAGTATTAAGGTGCCAATTATTTTAATTTCTTCGCATAAATCATTACCATTAATATCACAATTATCTCCATCTTTAAGAATTAAATCTAATTTTGCACATTGTGTTTTAAGGTTGTTTAATTCAGGAACATGTTTTAAATCAAATAAAAATCCCCAAGTTTTCTGAAAATCATCTGTTTGTTGAAAGCGCTCTTTAAGAGAGCTTAATATATTATCTAAAATTATATTAAAAGTATTGTTTTTAAAGTTTTCTTCCGGGTTATTACTACTTTCATCCACGCATTCATAATCAAATAATCGTTTTTTCCGACGAGTTCTTTTTTCAATAAAGATTGGTTCTATTTCCAATAGTTTTGCTAATTCTATTCCCTCATATTTAGCCTTATCAAATCCATTCACACGATAATCTGTTAAATATTCCGTACACGATTTTAATAATGATATTATTGATCCTAAATCCATACTTTTAGACTGCATCGATTTACTAATTAAATTGATACATTTCAAGATGTCATACCAAGTTATGAGGATCGTGAGAAATGATAAATCACAAAGCTGTTCGGATAACGTTAAAGCTTCGTGTTTAATTGCGGGATCTAATGAATTATCACTAAGTGTAGTCAGGGCGTCATGTACTTCAATTATTTGATTTTTTATCGGTTTAATACATTCGATTCGACTTTCCCAACGTGTTTCACTAAGTGGTTTTAAAGTAAAATCTGTTAGTTTTTCTGATAAAATTTTCCACCTTGCAGTTGATGCTGAAAATAACGTGTAAAGCCTATTTATGATTCCAAAAAAAGTAACTGATTCTACACAAGACACGGCTGAATCACAAATGACTAAATTGAGAGAATGACAACCACAAGGAACAAAAAATGCTCGCGGATTTTCAACTCGAATACGCGATTGAACGCCTTTATTTTTCCCTTTCATATTCGAACCATTATCGTAACCCTGCCCTCGACAATTTTTTAAATCTAATTTATGTTTTTCTAATAGCCCCTTAATTACTTCGAAAATTGATTCTCCCGTTGATTCATCTAATTCCTGATAAGTGATAAAATTTTCTTCTACTTTAATATTACAGTCATCAATATTTACGTATCGGATTGTAAATGATAATTGTTCCTTATGACTGATATCAGGTGTGCAGTCTAAAATAACGCTAAAATATTTAGATTTTCTGACGCGGCTTAAAATAGTATCTCTAATAGCAGATGAAATTAATGATAAAATTTCGCCCTGAATTCTATTACTACAATAAGAGGTGTTAGTTTCCTTAGAAATTACGCGCCGCACGTGTTCGTGCATAGTTACATCATATTTACTCAATAATTCAATAAGTCCTAAAAAGTTTCCGTTATTTGGGGTAAACAGTTTATCAGACGAGCCTCTAAATGAAAGATTATGTTGCGATAAATATAAAATTACGTTATACAGTCTTTCGAAAATCAGCTTCCAATGATCTCTTTCTTTTAAAATGACAGACTGTAGCTCTTGATCTATACATTTACCAGATTTAAATCGCTGAAGAGCTTCGAAATAATTTATGAACGCCTTTTTATGTTCAGAAGAATTTTCGTGGGAATTTAAATAACTATGAATATTTTTCCAATCACAACATCCTTTAAATCCTAACGAGGATTTAGAAAAACAGAATAACTTACAACAAATACAGAAAACCTTATTGGATTTTATTGAGTAAAATAGCCACCTTCTAAGGTAAGCTTCTCCATTACTTGACTTGCGGTAATACATACTATTTGTAAATGAACGATTTTCTTCATCTCGCTGATATATAATATCATGATTAACTGTTGCAGATAAATTTGACAAAATGATACTATCTCGAATAGATGATTTAAGGGGAATAGGCCACGTAGCTGGGTCATCAAATTTGATAGTGGAATTTATGTCTGTACTAGATTCGACCGTTTCGATTTGAAAATTATTAATAGTATTTTCACTTACTCTGTTAATATTAGCATTTTCACTGATAGGATTTTCATCGAGAAAAATATTTTTTGACAAATTATTACTATCAATGTTTGTGTTTTTTTCACTAGTAGATCCGTTATTGAAAATAATGTTATTTAATAAACTATTATTATCATTATTTGAATTATTTGATACAATATCGTTCATACTATTTTCAGGAATATTCTTATTAAAGAAGCTAACAAACAATTTCGAACATTCTTGAATGTTTTGTTCTTTTACCAATTTTCTTTTTCGGTTTTCAGCTCCGGATAATTTTTTTGATGCCATTATTAAGGGTTGAATTATTTTTTTGTAGAATATAAGAATACTAAATACTTATATGTTCTTAAATAATTAAAATATCTTTACCAAGCATTAAAAAGAAAAATAATTAAATATATATTAGAAGCGATAAATTATAAAAACTTAAAGTAGTAATGAAATAATCAAAAAGCAGTTTTTTAACTAATTATATATACATATAAGATAAAACCAAGACAGTATTAATATAATATAATAAAAAAGAAAGGTGATACTCAAAAATCACGATGTTTTAAATTAAATTTTATTTATGTAAGTATTTATGCTATTTAAAGAGAAATAATATAAAATAATACTAAGAGTAACGATTTACACGAATGAAATACAAAAATTACTTTCAGTATTTATCCACATAAAATGAAATATGAAAATAGAATATTATAAACAATTAATAATTATTAACAAAAAATCTTATCTCTTATCCTGCAGTACCGCTTTCCCAAAACGATAATCCCTTACTGATGATTTATTTAAGCAGATCGAATCATTCGATATACTTAAATACACGCATGCCTCTACATCTCTTTCACTCTAGTTACTAACACGCGAGCGATCGAGAGGGAAAGTGTTTCACCGACCGACACTGATCCAAAGGTCAAAATTTTGTTGTCCGATCTCTGTCTGTACACAGATTGAAAACATTTTTTAAATCTTAGAAATAACTACCAACTCCGATGTAAAAATAATCAAATCAGATATACCAAAAGTTGACGTTTTATGAAAGGAAATGAGTAATAATGTGTTGCGTTGATCACAAACCATCGACTCAATTTGTTTATTTTTTTACACACGTTTCTTATATATTTTTAATATTTTTTTAAGAATATATAAAAGGTTGAACATTTCACACGTTTTATGTATCGGGTCTGTAGATGAATTGGTTGTATTGTATTCTATACATATGACAAATAGAAATAATATATGCATGTTTTTATTGCTTTAGAGCGAATCGCGCTTAGGTCATCGTATTAGCTCGGCAAATAATATCAGATTATATTCTATAACAATATTTTTTGATAATTTTAAGTGAATATTGCGCCTTTATTTGGTATCACGGCGCCCCACAAGATCCAGCGCCCCAGGCGGTCGCCTGTACTGCCTGCCCCTCGGGCCGGCCCTGGCTGTGACTCGCCCCGTGCGCCATTCGCTCGTACAGCTGGCTGGACTCGGCTTCACTAATACCCGGTCTCCGTGATGGAATCTCGACGCTCGGCCCACTTCCTCTCTGTGTGCTGGGCTCTTTAGAGGATGTCGCCAGTCGTAAGTATGCGCCGCCGCCGCAGGAGACCCAGTCTCTGCGTTTTTTGCCGCTAGGTTGTACCAGAACACGGCCATCAGTGGGGAGATCTCACTCCTTGCTGCCGTTCTTTTGATAGTCCGGTGGTTCCTCTCCACGATGCCGTTTCCACTTGGCCGATACGCGGCCCGGTATCTTCTTCCCACCTTCCAGCGCTCGCACAACTCTTCCAACTGTCGCGAGCGAAAAGCGGTGCCATTGTCCATCAGCAGCTCTTCTGGCGGGCCGCGCTCTCTGAAGATCTCTTCGAGGTTTTTACTGATCTCGCGGCCATCTTCAGTCGAAATCTCTCGCCATACTGCGAAGCGACCAGGCCCACAATCGACTACCGTGAGATAGAGTTTTCCTCTGTAGTGCGTGACGTCTGCGGCTAATCTTCGCCAAACTTCTTCCACGCTGATGCTGCCGACTTCATGGGTGACCGGGGCCGGATCAATCGAGGTGCACCTGATGCACGACCTGATGCACTCCTCCACATCTCTTCGCTCGATATCCGGATTGAGCATTTTCGCCAGGTGTAGAGTGCGGTCCACTCCAAAATGGCTCGTATCGTGCAGTTCGGCCAGCGTGACCCCGCAGGCTTCAGCGGGCTCTTCCATCGTCCTCTTTAGCCAGTGCTTTTCGACCCTCGTCAGCACGTCCGCCCTGTTCTTGCTCGACTCGACGAACGCGATAGAAGCAGTCACCCCGTACTCGTTCATCACCTCCCGCAGAAGCGATAAGCGCCTTCTCACTAGTAGTTCGGTCATCCCAGACACTTTCACTCTACAATTTCCCTGTAGGGCCGAGCTCACCCAGCTGACGACGGTGGCAGAGTCACACATGATCTGAATTTTTCGCAGACCCCACTTCAAAGCTAAATTTACCCCTTTTACGACAGCATCGAGCTCCGCGAGGTTGATGTGTCCCGCATCGTCCATCTTCCTCAGCCATGAGGCATCTTCAACTGTTTGGCCGGCTATCTCCACGAGTACCCCCAGCGCGAGAGTACTCGCATCGCACCAGACCCTGCCCTCGTTCGTGCCCGGCACCGTCCACTGACCCTTGACGGGATCTTCTCTCGTCACCCTTTCTAAGATCTTTACAACGATCTCCTGGGCCCTTCGACCAATCCGATCTTCCCAGGTGCGACCCAGCGCCTCTCTCTTCACGAAGCTGCAGGCCACGCGTAACCAGCCGGCAACCGGGTAGTGTCCCACGAGCTTTCCGCAAACCGAGAACAGCTGCCTTCTTGTTTGTTCTTGACCATCCAGCTGCGGCAGTTCGCTTCCTCGGCGGAAAATCAGCTGACCGGTACTAATTTTCTGCAGACGCAGACCCAACGCCTTCCCGCCCTCCAGATCAGCAGGCGGCTTCGCCTCGAGGCCGAATTTTCGCAAATGGGCCATGACCTCTTCCGCTGACGCGATACTCTCATCGACCAGGATATCGTCCATGTATGAGTCCGTCGCCGCCCTCACCTTATCACTTTGGCCTAACACGTAGTCCAAAATTCGACACATGATCTTCGGCGCTGAACTAAGTCCAAATCCTAGCCTGGTCAAGTAGTACGACTCTCCAGCGTACACCACTCTCTGAAATGGCCACAGCTCCCTCTCTATGTGAATCTGGAGGTAGGCGTCTTTTAGGTCGACCAGCTTCGTCGGGTTGGACACCTTTCTCCGTCTCCTGATGGCTTCGTCGCAAGCTGTAGCCTCGTATCCCGGTCCGCACATGACGTGGTCGTTTAGCTCTCTGAAGTCAAGCACGGGCCTCACCTTAGATTTGTTCGGTTGAACGACTGCCATCAATGGCAGAACACCGCCCCAGCCAGGAGTAGCCTTGACTAGCCATCCCTTGTCCAGCCACTTGCTGATTTCTTCGTGGAATCCCTCCTTCGCGGCCGGACGGTTTACACTGTCGTAATGTGTTTTTCTATTTCTTAGAGTCGGCACTCCAGCCTTCCACCTCCATCGCGCCGTCCACTTCTTCCCATCGAAAATCGCAGCGAAATCGTCATCCTCGACCACCGCGCTCGCGATCTCCTCACTGGCCTCGGCTCCGGCTACTACACATCCACTCGGTAGGCCAGCTTCTACCTCAGCGGCTCTCTCGCCCCCCCTTACGAGCTGCACGCCCTCTCTGGTCACTTCGACGCCCCCGAAGGCGGATATAGCGTCCATCCCGAGGACCAGATCCACGGCCGCGAACACCTCTTCCAGCGCGATACAGTCGAGCCGCACAGTTTCCCCGAACGCGTGCACTTGGACACTCACCGTCCCCGCGCATTTGACTCGTGAGCCGTCCACTGCTGTAACCGTCGCGTTACACCTTTTTTCAGGTGGGCACAGCCTCGCTCGCACCACGCTCCTCGAGCAGCCCGTGTCGACGAGCGCCCGCACGTGTTGACCTCCAACGAGAGCGTCAACGATTGGCAGCGCCTTTAGACCTTGTTGCGAGAGGCCGCCGGCGCACCAGCCTCTCTCCTCGCGTTTCCCTGGCACTGTTTTGCCAGGTGCCCCTTCTCACCGCATCTCCAGCATTCAAGTAGACTCGGTGACGGCGCCTTGCAGTGTCGCGCCATATGCGGCCCGCCGCACCGGAAGCACGCCATCTTGGTGCCCCTTTCACCACGTGGTCCCGTTGCTGCTACTGCAGCAATTTCCTCCCTCGCCACCGCTACCGCTACCGTCTCGTGGATGTCACATTCAATCAGCATCGTCGCCTTCGCGACTAGCTGCGACAGGTCTGACGATGTCTCCAGGCGTATCTGTTTTGATACACCTAACGGCAGCCCCAGCACGAACAAATGGCGGAGCAGGTGATCCTGCAGTCCGCCCGCTAACGCGCCCAGCCGCCTCAGGTCCATGAGAAAGACTTCCGGTCTTTCTCCACTCCAGCACTTCCTCGTCATGAGCTCTTCGAACGCACGGATCGGTGTAAGCCCGTGCGTCCCCCTCAGCGCCGCTTTTATACTTTTTACATCGCTCTTCTCTTCGGCGCTCAGCTCGGCATATCGACGCATTGGGATTCCCGACAAAAACATCGCGAGCGTCGACGCTCGATCCACCTCCTCGATCTTCTTGATGTCACAGAGGATCTCGAACCTCTGTAACCAGTCTTCGACGCAGCCCTTGCCGTCGAACCTCTCAAGGACGTCCACCAACCTGACGTCCGCCATTGCGCCGAAATAGCTTGTAGTGTTTAGTTAACTCTATGTGGCCGTTATCGCCAACCAACCTCCGTTCCGCGAGTTGTTGATGTTCCGCGCCCCGTTACATGCCGCCCCCGTTGGCCCTAAGTCCACCCCCGTCAGCCTAGTCATTACAGTATATAACACTGGTGGGTGACGCTTCTGATTATATTATATATTGTGCATATATGAGAGGTGCTATATGTGTAAATTGCTTTGTGGAGTATTACATTTGTGTTGTAGTGGCAAAAATAGTGCACGCAACATGTCTTAATTTAATTTAAGCAACAGATTTAATACAATGTGTATGTCTAGTTTAAATAGATAGATAAATTTATTTTTTTAAATTTGTGTGTACAATGATTTATTAATACTTAAGTTACAGTAATATCACTGCTGAATTTCAAAGAAGCAGAATATTAATTGGTAACACACGTATTTGACAGCCGAAGGTTTTTAATGACAGTTTTTTGTTAAAAATTTTGAAATAACAAAGGTCTTGAGTTTGACTGACAGTATTCTGATAAATCTTAACATTGTCAGTCAATATGTTAAATAAATTTAAATACATGCTCAGCAAAACTTGTATTATGGCCTAGGTGGTCCAAACCTTAGCTGGAGTTTTTCTCTTGTTCTTTTTTTTGTGATGTATTTGTTATTAAACATTTATAAAGACGAAATATATTACTCAAATAGCAATCAACATGTTTAATTGGTTCTTCCTGTAAGGGTTAATGTAAAAGGCCACTATAAGACAAAGAACTGATTTAAAAGAGGCAGTGGACATATAAATTTATGCATGTAAATTATAAAGTATATTTTTACCATGCTGCTGGGTAATTTTGTTGATTTGTGACTACTGCTGAGAAGAGGGTTCTATATTACTAACAATAACTGGTTCAAAGAGCAATCAGAAAAACGGACAAAGAGAGAAGATATGCCGCTAAAAGTGTAAGTATAGAACATAACTTCCGTTTCTTACTCGGGAAATTTGTTGGTAGATTATTTAGAATATGGAAAAACAATCAACAGTGATTATTACTGTATTTTTATACAAGGTACAAGCCATAATTGTCAAAAAATGTTTGAAACAAAATGTAACTGTGTTCTATCTCTAAAACACGTTAAATTAATTTTCATAGCTTGCAATTGGTTTTTCATTCTCCATATAATTATTGCTGCCCCCCCCCCTATAATTTTATCTGTCCCTATATATTATTTTTAAGTTGGGTAGAGTCCAAGAAGAACTTGATATTTCTATGCTCTTTTTACATTCAATCAATGACTTCTATGTTTTAGTTAATTTTATTGAACGTTCAATTATAAAAAGCACCAATTTATATATGTTGTTTTATGGAACTATCACCTAAGCACACAAAGTAGAATAGATTGTGTGTGATATCGTCAGGGAAATATATACTAATGTATGACACATCAATTTTTGGAAAGTTTGAGTGTCTTTAATGCAATACTGTGTGATCCATTGTCGTTTCCAAATCTCTTTTCCTTAATTGAAATCTAAACCATTGTCGTTTGTGTGATCTATATTTCATTGATAAAATATGATCCCAGTATTTGGTGAATATTGTGGGAGGTTCAACCAGCTGCAGTGTTAACACGGAGGTCATTCAAATGACCTCCGAGGTTAATAATGCAGCTAATTTTTATAATGTATGCAATATACATTATAAAAAATAAATAAGCAACTTATTTTGACAAAAGGCCTAATAACACTAAATACCACAATTGCCTAATAATTGGAGTCACAGACCACCTACATGTAAAACGGTTATTGTTATCTATCCCTTGAATTAACGATTTCGAAAGTTTCACTTCATGGCATAAACATATTTCATTGGTTGAATAATCAAGTGATGCAATTGGCCCACCAACATCCGCATCTGTGATTCGACGGAGCTGTCTTGAATCAAGAGTATAACAAATGTGACGCTTTGTCGCATTGCCGGAGACGATCAACCAATTCGAGACGAGAGACAATCACACGATCAGAGACGAGCTCAAACAGTAGACAGCAAGAAAGACCCGCATTCACACGAGAAGCATCAGCGAATCGTCTAAAGGACACCAGATTCTCCACCAGCGCCAAGTCTATTTATCTGTGATAAATTATACAAAATTAAAATAAATTATTACCAGCGTTTTCCGGCGTCATCCTCACCCTTTTTGCACCGACATACGTGTGTGCATCTGAATTCAGTTCACTTTTCCTTATTAAAACAATATCTGAGAATGCCATGACTTTATAGACAGACATATGGTCATTTAATTATTAAGGTGTACAATTTTACTGCTCTTTTCTTCGTTACAAACATTATATTTGCATTAAATTTGAGTTAAATTCATCCATCTGCAGTACCATATGTGGTTTTATCTTTGGTGAAAAAGATTGTATTTTACGTATATACATATGGTGTACGGTTGTATTTACTAGGTGTGTGGCATAAAATATCTTCTTATTCAGTAGCGTTCTCAGAATTATGGTTCTTGTTATCGTAATAAATCTATTGCTGTAATATTTTTTGCTGGAATGCAGAATTTATTATGTGTTTCACTGGTTTTCATTGTTATAAATGACATGTAGCTTTTGGTTTTATTTCGTTAGGGTCTACTTGATAGAAATTTATTCTCCACAGATATTATTTAATTTCTTTTAGAATTTATAGTTTTCTGCGATATTAATAAACGGAAAAACGGATAGAACCACACATCAACCATTTCCGCCAAAGAACCGCATTAGTAAATTAGATTTCAGTGGGAAATGACGACATTTCCATGACTTAATATTACAATCTTTAAATTTATTGTTAATAATATAAAAAAATATCACTTCACCTTACATTATCATTCTCAAAGTCTGCTCATTGATTTCTGTAATCATTTCAACATGTTCAAAATAATATTGTTATGTCTAGTGGGTAAGTTGATTCTATGTTTATCTCTTTTACTAATAAACTTAATAATATAAATAAACTGTAATTATTTTCTAATAAAAAAAACGTTTTTTAAAAGTAAATCAAATTATAAATATAGGTTCATTTATATATACGACTGCTCAGGATGTATCCAACGAGACTATCGAATATGGCAAATTTGATCTGAAGATATTCAAAGTAAGTTTGTGTTATTTATGAATATTAAAAATATACAATATGATTTATTAAATATGATTTTAAACAGAAAATTGTTAATCTGGGGATCAAAAACACGGTTATATCTCCAGTGAGTTTAAAAATTAGCATGGCTATACTTAACGAAGCGGCCGCCGGAAAAACTAAATTGGAAATCCAAAAAGCTTTGAAATTTAGTCATAACCAGTCATCAGTTAGACACCAGTTTGATTTTATGCTAAAAACACTACAGGTTGAAAACATTTCATTTTTAAAATATCTGACTTTTAAGAAATAGTGATTTTTTTTATTAAAAATATTTTCAGTCAACCAATCAATTATATGAACTGAATTTAGGACCCATAATGTATTTGGATGAGAGCATACGTCGTACACAAAAATATGTAGCGATATTAAGTCACGGGTACAATGCAAGAATCGTAAAATTTAATAAAAGTAATCTTTTCCAGAGTGTAGATGAAGCTAATAAATGGATTCAAAAATTTACTCATCAAAATATCGAACAAATAGTGAGTGAAGGTAAGGCAAATACTAAACTATACAAGTGACGCTTAGAATCAATACCAGACTTATCACATTTATTTAATTTTAATTAAAATACAAAAAAATAATATTGTAAAATTTATTTTCAACTAAATATTAATTCATATCATAGAGGTAAAACTATTGTATTTATTTCCAAAATTCAGTTTTATACCTGTGTACATCGTCCGCTTTGAATATATTCAACAAATATATTTTCATGAGAAACATTTTGAAGATTTCAATTTTTGAAAAACCACCTTGGTCGTAACTCGAAAAGGTCGTAAGTCGAAAATCATACAAAAAATACTCAAAAACAATGCATACACGCGAAATACAAAAACCAATTTTATTGCTGACTTCAAGTTGTTAACTAAATACTTTTTAGCAAATATCTACATAAATAATTTATTTATAAAAATTGATCTAGAGTATTTTTATCATCTGTGCTACTGATATCCATTGTTAATTCTTGAGATTTTTCAGCGAGTGCAGTGATAGTGCTTGTTTTTCTTAAAAAAGCGTCCAGGTTTGTTTGTACAGTTTGTTGATTCTTTTCTCTATAAATTTCATAATAACACGCAAGTGCTTGCTGAATAAGGCCGTGTACCCTCGAAGATCTATCGATGTCTTTGTCCATATTTTCAATTTTTTTAATAGCATCATTGATTTGGCTAAAAGCTGCAGCCATGTCTTTTAACACAAATTTTTTTGGTGGTTCTTCGAGTTCATCTAATTCTTTTAGCTCCGTTACATTTTTTTCTGCAACTCGTTGTTCCTCAATCTCAATCAAATCTTGGTTTGTGAGTTCCTCAACATCATTTTCCAAAAGATGAATTACAACTTCATTATCAACTTCCAGATTAAGTTGTTGAGCACATTTTACAATAATATTTGCTATCTCACCTATTTCCCCTTCTTTATTAAAATACATATTATCATTATTTTTTTTTAAGAGTTTGTTCCATATGCCGTTCATACACTTGTCATTACTTTGGACCATCCTTTTGAGATATTGTTTATTGCATGAAAGATGTTGTAATTTTTCCAAAATTCTCTCAATGTCTGCTGTTTGTCTGTTCCTGCAATTGCTTGGGCAAAAGTGATTCTTAAATAATGGGCTTTGAAGTTAGCAATACCCCCTTGATCCATCGGCTGTAGAATGCTGGTGGTGTTTGGAGGTAAATAAACCACTTTTATATTTGGATGTGATTCCCCTAAGTGTGGAGGATGGCCTGGAGCATTGTCAAGAATCAATAAAATTTTAAAGGCTATATCGTTTACATCACAGTCCTTCTTTACTTCTGGAATGAAACAGTTATCAAACCAGTCTTGAAATTATGTATATGACATAAAAAAAAAAAAAATTTATAACTTTTTTTTCGTCGTAACTCTGAATGGTCGTAAGTCGAGGTGGTCGTAACTCGAGAACTGCCTGTATACCATTGATACATTGTTTTCGTTTATTTTGGGCAGATCGCTAAAACGCTGTTTTATAAGCACGATCAATATTTGTGTTTGCTACAATTATAAGAAGGAGTGGCGCTATGACAATATATTTTGCCACAGACGTGACACTATTCTTCTGGGAGTAAAATTAAATTTACCATATTTAATACGTATTTACTTATTACGTTAGTCACTCGATCGCGTAGGCAAACTTCAAAATATAATTGGTTGTTAAATTTTTCTGAGAATACAACTTCTGTATTTGAAGTAACGCAAAACTATATAGTTAACCTTTCTAATATTGATTATAAATGTATACATATGTATTACTAATATTTTTTAAATCATATAGTCCTAGAAACAAAAAGTTTATATATACATATATAATATTTTTTTATAGAAGATTTTAGGGACACTGTCTTGTTACTCCTCGATTCCATATACTTCAAAGGAATATGGAAAAACCAATTTCCCGTAAATCAAACCCAGAGCGGAAAATTCAATGTCAATTCTACATATGCAATAACAACTCGCTTTATGAAGCAAATAGACGGTTTCGAATATTATTATTCAGAAGATCTAGAAGCCAAAATAATCAAGTTGCCTTATCAGGTAAGTGCGATAACTTTTGCACCATACAATTGCGTAATGTAATATATATTTTCTGTCTTTAAACGCTAATAAATATTTGTTTTATATATTATTTTAGGGAGAAAACATTGCAATGTACGTGATGTTACCAGATAGCATTGATGGATTATCAGAATTAATATGTGGCTTAAATGCTCAATCTATACGCAGGACAATGTTGATGATGAAAAAAAGTTTGGTAAATTTGACTATGCCTAAATTCAAAATGGATTATACAGCACCTTTAATGACTCCTTTAAAAGAGGTATGTACGAGTATTATAAAATGGTATTTATGTCAGAATAAAAGCTAATAATTTTATTGTATACATTGAAAAAAAAAAAAAAAACTATTTTATAATAAAAAAATTACAGATGGGAATTCACTCCATATTCGATAAAACAGCATCTCTACCAGCATTGGCTCGTGGTAAAGATTTGAGATTGACAGTTTCTAGTATCATTCATAAGATTGGCTTCGGAATAAACGAATTGGGAAGTACGCCATTAACTGATCTTGGTAAATCTAAATTTTAAAATTAAAAAATATTATAAAATACGATAATCAAATTAATTGTTAAATTACGCACTTGTTATTTTTGGTAAAATTCTCGTTATTTTTGGTTTTCTACTGGTAGTAGTGAACTCAAGTTTAATTTTCATCAAAAGTCATCAGCTTTGGAAGTAATCATAAGCACAGGCATTACACCATTCTACTTGTATATGATGTCAACCTTATCTCAAATTGACTTTCCTTAATATATGGTTTTAATAATTTAAAATAGATTGCCAATTACGTATTTTTTTAAAAAATAATCTACCACAAATAAAGATAAAAATGTGACCACATGTTAGTATAATAGATTTAAAACTACATTAAAATTTAACAAATAAATGGGTTTAAATATATCGTTACTTTTTGTAGTATAATATTTGTCCTATTTTTTATTTTAAAATTAAAATATTATGATAAATTTGTGTTTAATTATAATGTAATAATATTAATATTTTGTAGGAGTAACGCTCGACAAAAAAAATGAGCAAAATTTGGATCAAGTTGAGTTTAAGGCCACAAGACCATTTCTGTTCTTTCTTCATGAAAAAGTCACAAATCAGCTGTTGTTCATCGGAACTGTCGATCACCCGATGACGTCACGAATTTTATAAATTTAATAATAATAAATAAGATTTTATAGATAATAAAAAAATATTTAATAATAATAAATAATAAAATAATATGTAAGAAAAAAATGTTTTAATATATTTTATTCTGAAATAATTTAAATATATATTGTATGTAATAAATTAAGATTTATATAATGTTTTTATTTAAAAAAATTATTTGTTTTAATAAATAAGTATTATATATATAATTTAAATGCCATCTAGTGATTTAATAAAAAAACTTATTATTTCATCAAAAGGTGATTTTCTGAAAGCTAATTTGAAGCTGTAATATATTTTTATTAGAAACAATATTCTCTTATGGTTAAAATTTAGAAATTCACTAATGATAATTATATATTAGTATAGTTTTGAACATTGAGAAATAATTAAAATATAATTTAAAAAAATTGGTTTTAAAAAGCTATTCTCATTTTTAATATAATATACATTACAGTTTATAGACTAAATAATTTTAGGCTCACAATATTAAAGACATGTTTATTTTTTATAATAGTAACATATGGAAATACTAATTACTAAATAAATGCTTAATCAAAAAGTTATAAATATAGAAAATACTATACATATTTTAATAATATAACCAAATACTATAATATATTATTTTAACGATGAAAATAATCGCTTAACCTTTGACGTTTAACAAAATATAATAATTGTGCTAAGCAATTGATAGGACGTGATATAAAAAATACAATTTACTAAAATTGATATGCACAAAAAATATTCTAATACAAAAGTTGTTTACTTAGGTATGTAGATATATAAATTCTTAAGAATGTTTATTTAATTATTTATATATCATATACCATAATAAATTATTTATACGAGTAAATATGAGTTAAATCATTCGGAATTCTATAGCTAATAACTTACTTCTGCGAATCGTTTTAATTTAAAGTGGGAAAATAATATGTACATATTTTAAATAATAAAAATAGTCACAACAATATTAATAGTAGAAAATTGGAAAATCCGACAATATATGTGTACATACATATATTTGTTAAAATTTGAAAAATGCATATTTACAGAGTTAATTGATCAAGAGGTTATCATCTTGATAACTCATGTTAAAAATATACATAATAAAACATGTATTATTATATTTTATAATTATAACACGTTGAATGGAAAAGTTTAAAAAATATTTATTTAAATATAATTTTTTCTTATAAACGTATATTAATTTGGTCAAAGATTTTATTTTGCATCGGTTCTCTTAAATTCGGACCACAAAAACCGGTCCAAATATATATTAATTCATACATATGTTTATACATGTATAATATATATCAATAAACAGTTATAAGGTAAGTACTTATATTTATTTATTACTTGTTTTAAAAAAGGTCATCTCAATACTCAGGAAAAGCAATGTATAAATATGTATTTATTATCCAGAGCCGAAAGGGGTGCAAAATATGGAGTTAAACAGAGCTTTTTTAAATTGTTACTGTTCGAACTTTAAATTCAATCTTTTCAATAATAAATCTTTTTTTTTTTAATTTGTCAAGTTTTTGATATTATGTGGTTATTGTTTTGAATAAGTAAAAAGGGGTAATTCTAGCGACATTCTGAGGATTAAAAATTAGATTATTCATTATCATCTTCTAATAAAACAGTTTGCAGTAAAAAAATATACATTATGTTTGAGGAATAAGTTTTTTTTGATCCGGTTCTGCTACTCTGGTACAAGGAAAATATTAAAATGATTCAGGTTTCCATTGGTAAAACCAGTGAAATGACAAACCATTGAATGTGAAATTTGTTAATATATATACATACACTCGACCTTATATTTATTAAAAAAAATGTTTTACTCGTACATATGTATGCAAATAATATTTACTCTTGTGGTGAGTTTTTTTTTATTTATTTATTATTCTATAACATATTTAAACGATAATTTTATTTTAGCCTTCGAGCAATATTCAAGGAAACTTTCTATTTATGAAGCCATTTGTATTGTACTTCAAGCTTTCTAAATCTATGATTTACATTAAAATAATTATGCTACATTTATTGAGACTAGCTAAATATATATATATATATATATATATATATATATATATATATATATATATATATATATATATATATATATATATATATATATATATATAGAACAAGATTTTTAAAAGATAACAACAATAATAATTATAATTTAACATGCTTTCTGGAGAGCTAAAGCAGTCGCATTGTTATTGTAAATTATTTGTTATAAAACTAGTTTAAAAGTTAAGAAGACACTTAACTTCTCAGTGATGCTTCGAATAAATGAATAACTCGTATCTTATTATTGTATTTATAGTTTAGCACATTTTTATTTATAATAATGTATTTTTGTTAACAATTTTCGAGAAATATACTGTAACAAATCAAGATTGAAAATTATTATTATATCTATTATTGATAATTTCACATGCTTGAGAAATTTGTAACGTAGAAATATTGTTGAAAAATAAAAATGTTCTTTAAAATTATATTTTTAGAATTATAAAACATTTTTAGGGGGCGCCGTCTTTGATAGAAGCGACCGGCCAAGGACAGAAGCTTGAATTTTAATAATAATTTTCATGTTTTTTTTTTAATAAAATTTAAATTTAAAATATCGCCACCTAAATAATATTTATAGTAAATTTATTGCTACTAAAAATAAAGCAATCAACAATATTTCCATTAAAAAATGAGCCTTGTATAATATATTCAAAGTTCAAGAACATTATTTTTGTTATTAGACTTTGGACTTGTTGTTTTTTAAAATATTGCACACCTATATTTTTATTTTGATACCTAAGCGAAAGAACAAGAACAGGCAGACGTCGCATCTCGTATATTGCTCCATAGTTAGTCTGCACTATGTCTCAAAAATATGATATTCTTACCGATTGGAGTACTGGTTGAAATGTTTTCTAACTGAATTTTGATTAATAGGAGAGCGCATAAACAATTATCACTTCTCAGAAGTCAAAAATTCACGTCAAAAGTAATAAAATCGTTTCGGCGCCGTCAATTCTCATTCTTCATTCGATTCTCACTTATTGTAAATCGTAATAATGTTTAAAAAAAATAGTCTAACGCTACATAACCGAACGTTTTCACTGTGACGGTGACGATTTTATTGCTTTTGGCGTGGATTTTTGACTTTTTAGAAGGGGTAATTATTTTTTTGCGCTCTTCTATTGGTTAAAAATCAGTTTAGATATGCTTCATTTAATTTTCACTTATTGTAAGCGATGGAATGATTTTATTGCTTTTGACATGGATTCTCAACAACGACAATTATTAAATTTTATTAATATTCTACTTTTGCCTCCCCCCCTTAAAAAACTTGAAATATCGTGCCTGAAAAAATGTAGAAAATAGTAAATCAGATTACTTGAATTTTAGAAGTAATATAGTACAGTTGTACTTGAAAATTAATGGAAATTTTGTAAAGAGGGGAGCGAGGGCAAAATCTAGCAGACGATTCCAGGTAATACATCGATACAAACTTTGTTAAAAAAATGCCACAATATGTGGTGTAAATTTACTCTTTCATATTCGGTAATTCATGTTTATCTAACGTCTGACTAGTAAATCTGAAGTTGCGGGTTCGAGCCCCGGTAGCGACACTCGAATTTCTATTTATAAAAATGCGCTATTATTAAAAAAAACTGGCCCCAGCTGCAGTGACATCTATAGATTATAAATTGTATAGAACATAATAATTTATAATTAATAATATAGATGTCACCGATTCCCAGACTTTTCAGTCTAGTGGTTAATACTTACTTGTAGGTATTTATTACGTCTGATTACTTACTCAGTTGGTACAGATTTGTCCGTTGTAACGCATTGGGCTTACGCATTTCAGGTTACAACAAAAGATTTATTAAAAATAGGAATATAAAAATTAAAAATTAAATATCATTTTGATTTATAGAAATTTTTGGTTAAAAATGCTATATTTTAACACTAGATTCTACTGCTAAAAAGACATACAGCTATTGTTTTGACTAACTTTTATATTTTTACTGTTCAAATATGGCAAATTTTCACAAAAATATAGTATGAATTATTAGTAATAAAATAATTTAAAAAAAAACATGTTTGATTAATCATCTTTTGTTTAAGTGATTTTATTGTTTTTTTCATTATGTAGTAATTTAAAATTACCACAATGAGTCAAATCATATTTATACAAAACTGAACAATTCTTATTTGTTTTGTGTAAACTTTCGCTCGCATATCGATGGTTATGTAACCCTGACCAAGCATTAACGTTAGCGTATGCAGATCCGGTGAAGAACCACAATAGTGATTTGGCTTTCGGTGGTGAGTGACCGCCTGCCGTTACAATCTTTAAATGTAAATATAAATAATTAAAAATCCAAGTATAACAAATAACAAATTGATTTACAGTGCCAGGTGAAACACATACAACGTTCTTAGTGTCCAACCATCATGCTTAAAATAATACTAGTATGTCTAGTGGGTAAGTTGAATATTTTATTTTAAATGTATTCTCGAGACAGAAAATAGTAATATCGCTTAATTTTGATACGAGAATATTTTGATATTGAACTATGAACTGTATTTTTTTATATAGATTGCTTAATGTTTTTTTAAACATATTTTTGATATGAGTATGCTAACCGCAAGATATGTATAACAAATTTATTATTACAAATCTACGTCGATGTTTTTTCGTTTTGTTTTTATATAACACTTGTATGATACACAATAATAAATAGTAATTTGCGGTTTGAAATATTGGCAATGGGTTAAAACGTATTTTTGTTGTTGTTAATACATAAAATTATCACTATTGAATCTAAAATACAAACGTATACGTAGCAAATGGTACAGGAATGTTTATGACAATTCTATTATATTACAATATAAGATATAATATTTAAAGCAATAATTATATTCACCTTCATTACCTTTTTAGTTACTAAATTTTATTGTAATATCATTATGAAATAAATAATTCCATGATTATTATTTACATGGTTGACTATTGCTCAATCCGGTTTTCATCGTTAGTAGTAGATAGTCTCTTGTCCAAGGCAAATTCTGAGAAGATACTGCAATCAAATTTTAAAAATACCTGAAAATATTATACATCTTAAAATACTATAGATTTAGACTGATAAAATATAAGCTGAGAATCAATTAAGGGTTTTCCTAAATTTTCCAATATTCTTTCTCGAAAAATCATTACATTAATAATCAAATTAAATTTAACTTTGTTTTATGGAACATATATTACGCATGTTTAAAACTTTAAAACTATTGTTAAAAATCAGTTTTGCGGATGTTGCCAAAAAAGCCAAGGTTGACAGATTTTTTGACTTGCTTACTTAACTACCGTGAATCCGTTGTCGGAAATTCCAAATAATTCAACAAAAAGATTTTATTATCAACGGGTAACAAAACGTGTTTTGCACTTCTTTTGTCGTTTTATCTTGATTTAGCACACTATGGTCAAACAATTTTTTTTAATAATAATATATATTATAATGATACTAATAAATAATATTTTATTTACTATCAAGTCGGATAGGTTAGGTTTTTATTTATATTTTAACATATATCTTAAATGTTCCAACAATATTTCAGTATACGTTGATAAAGTTCTTGCTATCTATCCGACACCATATCTTGAATAGTCGTCAGACAGGTTCTTCACTTTGCACGATGTGACCAGGGTCAAGAACAATGATCAATTGCTTTTTTTTGTACTTGAAAAACATAAATTAATAATAATTAAAGATTTCTTCTACACTCAATTATTGTTCATAATCAATTAGGTTTGATTTACACAATCGTTTGTTAAAAAAACCCAAAGTAGTTAAATAATCTTGGAATTTTAGTTGTATTTTGTGCAATTTAAAAAGCGAGTTTTCCTCAAAGATATTTTTGGATGATTTAGCAACAACATATTAAAATAAGTATATGAATGGCCTTAAGTGTGAATTAACTCCATAATTTAACTTTAAATGCAACTGTGTTTTTAAAAATTCTTTTTTTCACATATTCATTGATTCTTCTTATGCATTATTTTAATTAAACTCATTCAGAAACTGTTTCATGTTATTTTCATACTAACGGGATAACAAGTTCATTTAATTAGGGTTAATTGACTTTTTCTAGCATCAAGCTATAAACAGCGATTTATTTTATATAATGATGAACAACGATACATCGTTGTTTAGCATCGAAAGGGTTAAGTTCTTAAAAATAAATTAATAGTAATATTCTTGATTTATCTTAGCTTTTTATTAATGTTCTTTGAACAGAAAAAATTGCATCAGGTTTTCCACTTAAGCTTTTCTAACAGATCTGCTGACAAATTCTGGAGAAATTTTACAGCGATGTTTTCAATAATAATGAAGTTGTTTTAAAAAAAAATTCTGGATACTATTTTTATAACATATTTACACTGAGATTAGAGATGCTGGATTAACGTAGATATTTTTTTAATTTTGCACATTTGTAATTATGCTTGGATAGCTTTTGTCATTTTTTCTGATATATTAAAATATTTCATATCAACCGACAAATTCACAAGAAATATTATTCTTTACCTTGCAGAGCAATTAAAAACTTAAATTTAACTGTTGAACATAATTCGATGCATCGAAATTGTTTCATATATAAAATATATGCACAAAATTATCATAACAAAATAAAATACAATATATAGCAACTAATATCCGCTAGTTTTAGGAGTAACAGAAACACATATCAAAAATGTGAATCATAAATTGACGATTATAATATGATTGGATGTGATTTTAATTCCAATAATACAGGAACAGTATACTGTTTATTAGAAAATATATAAATTATGGTCCATCACGGTAAAGATTTTCGTGGAAAAAACTCCTATGTTATTTACTTTTGTACACAGATATCCAAATAGTAATCCAAACTCATTCTTGGAATTCATAAATTATATTACAGAATTCTGATAAAATTTTGAATACCATTTTAATTGGAGACTGGAATTTTAATTGGAACATATGTGAGGATTTTTAACTTCAAAAATAGAAAAATGGGCAAATTTATTTAGTTTACAACTAATAACTCGAGCACATTAATAAATTTAGTTTTTACCAATAGTTAAAGAGTACAATGTAAAGTGATACAATTTAAAGAATTACTGATATTTATGTATAAAAACATAATATAATTAAGGTCAATAAAATAATGATATTATTAAATATATTTTATCAAATTAAGATCAGAATTACAAAAATGTGACTAGAATATAGATAACATGAATGTTAATATAACATGGAACAATATTTATAAGAATATTGTAGATAATAAAATAAAAAGTCAATGTAATTTTAAAACAGAATATTACAACCCAAAACTGTGGTTTAATGATGATGTTAAAAATGCTTTAAAAAGAAGATTTGATTCATATAAAATGTTTCAAATAATAAAAACGAATATAATATAAAATCCTAAATGAAAAATGAAAAACGTACAAATTACATAGAAAAATGGAAAAGCATTAAGAATAGCTAAAAAAATGGTAGGAAAATACGATAGATGAAATAAAAAATGACCCAAATACGATGGGAAAAACAATAAAAAAATAATTAATCCTACTCATAAAAACGACATAATAAATATGAAGATTGATGGAAATATATGTAAAGATCCTCAGATAATAGCAAAAAAATGTATACATACTACATTGAAAGTATAGTAGAGATTGTGAATTCAATACCTCAGTATATTAATTTAGTACAATACAATAATGAAACATTGAATGTAAAATTTAGTGAATTTAAATTAGTATCTTTAAAATAAATTCACAACATGATTTGTGAATTAAAAAAATGAACCAGTACTGATGTTATTATATGTAAATATAATTTAAGAAATTTAGGAAATACTAGGAACTAAATTACATTATTTTTCAAATAAAAGACTCTCCGAAGAATAAATACCTGATAAATTGCTTTCGAAACAATAGACAGAATAATTATGTTAAAGAATTTAGATAATATCGGTATAAGTGAAATAGTATGATGGTTTATTAATTATTTAAAAAAGAGAAAGCAAAAAGTTAAAATAAGTTGTGTACCACATGGGTCTAAATTTGGACCATTGCTGTTAATAATATAAAAAAAAATGTAAAATACATATGTTTGCGGACGACACGTTAATATATTGCATATGTGATAATGTTTAAGAAGTTATAGAGAATTTAAATAATGAATTAAGTATAATAGCTCACCAATAAATTATTAAAATAAATTATATTATCAGTCACGCAGCGCCAGTCACTGATGCTGCGCGTTTGAAAGTCTATTTATATTATGTCTATACAGCGCAGTCATAGTCTATCTCAGGTATATAAAATATTTACTTTACGGGTTTCGATTCATCTACATATGAGGGATACACGTCCGTAGACAATGTATTTAATATACTTGACGACGCCAGGTTTCCGTTATAACGCATACAATGCATTTCTGTACCGATGACCGATAAAGTACCATCTTTGCACGTAGGCCCTTAAATAATTATTATAAGTATACACATTTCATATCTATATACCAAAACTGGTTTAACAAGTGTCTTGTATACACGTTTCTTATTCATTCTGGATATATATATATACATAATTTTTTTGCAGTTAAGCGTGATCACAGATAAATAAAATAGTTTACCCAATTTGTACTGACATGATATTACAATTACATTAAAATTCAATTGACATTAAAATTATTTGAAAGTTATTCTTGTATACGAATTAGGCATTCCACATTCTTACAGAATAATTCGAACCTTCGTATATCTGATAAATAAACATAGGAGTCCCACAGTCATCATGCTATTAGGCGGTGGAGTTATAATAGTTAGTCTTGGAAGTCAGAGTCTTCGCTGGCGGTCGAGTTGTATTATTGTCGGCTTTGATTTTTTGAAGCAGCTGCAAAAAATATTAATGTGTGAAGAAAATATTTTTTTTAAGACGTTCATTATTTAAAATAAATTATTATCAGTAGGAGGATATTCTTAATCATTGATGAATTCATTAAAAAAAATGTAGAAAGATTTGATATGCGTTTTATGATCGCTTAACTAATGAGCAATGTTAAGAAGTATTTAGATTTGTTATTGATAAGTCGATTTTTTAATGATAACATAAATAAAGAGATTTAAAAAAAATGTTTAGAAATATATTTAGAATTGTATCTCACGGATATGTACTTTAAATGTTTGTTGGTTACTTGTGTTTCTGAATACACGTTTATTGATCGTCATATCGTTTACATTATTTGTAATATATAATACTTAATACAAACTTAAAAAACATATAATCAATACTTGTGTGTATGAAAATGAAAATAAAGGTATTTAATATCAAAAACACGTTTAATATAATAATATTAAAAATAGATCTAAAGTTAACCTTGGGATAAAAATGTATGAAAAATAAAACAATGATTTTTATAGGAATGTCGTCGTTTACTTTATTTTAAAAAGCAATAATCGATAAAATAAATTTATATTTATTACAGGGACATTCCTATATACATCTGCCCAACAAATGTCCACCGATGAAATTGAAAATGTTTTCGGCGACATCTCAAATAATACTGAGATTGACAGTTTCGATTGGAATATTTATAAGGTAAGATAAAATAAATTTTATTTATAAACATTAGTATCACAATGTTTTTAATATGTTAAACACTAATTTCTTTTACAGAAAATTGCCAATCTGGGCATCCAAAATACGGTTCTATCTCCCGTGAGTTTGAAGGTTTGCATGGCCATCTTGTATGAGGCGGCTGGTGGAAAAACCAAAGACGAAATCAAACAAACCTTGGATTTCAATCAGAAAGAGACGTCGGTCAGACGCAAATTCGAATTTATATTGAACACTTTACAGGTTGAAAACACATCACGATCGACGTTTTACAAATTTATGTATTCGCTTCTGTATCTCAGTGAATATTTTTTGAATATAATTGTAGAAATCTAATAAACTTTACGAATTGGATTTGGGCTCCAGAATATACTTGGACGATAGTATTAATTCCAATCAAAAGTATACTACGATTATAAAGAACTCATACAAAACCTCCATAGTGAAACTGGACGCAAACAATCCTTACCAGGGTGCTGTTGATGCAAATATGTGGGTTCAAAAATTGACTCATAATAATATCGAATACTTAGTCAGCGAAGGTAAGATTTTAAATTAAAATTTATCTATAATCATAACAATCTTTAATTTACATTATTAAGTGGATCTATAAAAATTGAATTTATATTTAATTTTTTAACTTTTTTTTAAAGATGATTTGAAAGACACCGTTGTGTTGCTCATCAACACTATTTACTTCAAAGGCACGTGGAAGAATCAATTTTCTGACGCTGACACAAAGAGTGGAGTATTCAACGTCAATTCCACACACACAATAAATACTCTATTGATGAAGCAAACAGAGAGGTTCGAATATCACCGTTCTGAAGAACTAGAAGCCAAAATCATAAAACTGCCTTATCAGGTATATAAACACACACGATAACCTTTGCACTATTAAAATATATAAAGATTTTTTCCTGTTTTTAAACTTTACATATTTATTATTGTTTTATCTTTTTTCAGGGTGAAAATATTGCAATGTACGTGATGTTGCCAGATAGTATTAATGGATTAAAAACACTTGTATCTGCCATAAGTGCCCCATCTATACGCCGAGCGATGTTGTTGATGGAAGATACTTTGGTAGATTTGGTTCTGCCTAAGTTTAAGTTTGATTATACGTCGCGTTTCGTGACTCCCTTACAAGAGGTATAGTAACTAATTATTCCCATAATTAAACAGTATCACATTAAACATAGAAACAAAAATAAATTTAAAAAAAATATTTTTATATTGATTCTTTACTATGGATGCAGAAAGTATAGCAAATCAGTATATATTATATGAGGCTAAAACAATTTTAACAAATTCTCAAAATATTATAAACGTCACATGTTTTTTATACTAATTTGGAATTGCATAAAATTTATTAGTAACTAAAAAACACATTCTTTACAGTAAATATTATTAATTATGCGATAATGTTTTTATAAAATCCAATATATTTCTTAACAAGACTAGTTTTATCAATTTTTTTAAATTATGTATTCATTGCTCTTAAAAATAGCTTGAAATTATTATGTCTATATCAAGTCAAGCAAGTCAAGACAAACATTTAGTTTATCATAAAGCCGGTTTTTCGAGGGGCAGTAAAACCCAAGAATAAATTTTAATGTTATTTGGCAATTCATATAAATATTAAATATTATAGGAAACATTTATATGCAATGTTTAAACGTATTTAGATATTTATTTATTTATTAAAATTTAAACCATCGTGACCTGACAGGCAAACCCAATGCGTCACGATAGTCAAAAGTACTAATACATCATAATACATACAAATATAAACAAGACAAAACAACAGACACAAATCACCTCAACAGGTGTGCATTGTCCCATACGAACTGAACCAAAACTCCATATGTGCAAGAGAAAATGTCAATATTTCTATGGACAGAATTGAGCAGATAAATAGCCTTGGCCAGAGAAGAGTTGGCAAGTGCTCCAGTTCTAGACTTAACAGGCAAGAATAGTGGACGCGACCGAGAACTATAACCACCTTCAGGAGCCCACATTTGCAGCTGCTCGAGCACTGAAGGATTGTCTACGATGCCCTTGAGCAATTTCCAGAAGTGTTTAATTACATAAACACTTCTGCGAGTCGACAAAGAAACGTATCCCAGGGCTCCCAAAATAAAAGCTCTGGGAAACAAGAACGGATAATACCCGTATTCCTTCAAGTATAAATATCGAAAAAATTTACGTTGTACTTTTTCCAGCTTCAATTCATTACATTGATTCATTACGCCTGGGATCCAAATGATGGAGCTAGTTTCTAGTATGCTGCGGACTAGAGTATCATAAAGAGTGCGCAATACTAAAGTATTCCTGAAGTAACGCGCATTTCTCAAGATAAAACCGAGCATTTTTAAGGATTTGCTATGAGTCTCTGCAATGTGCTGGCTAAATTTCCAACGTTCTTCGAAAGTCACTCCTAAATCATTAGTTGAAGAAAACCTTTCCAGAAAATATCCGCTTAGATGGTATGAATATTTTGCCGGCGTTAATGACCTTGAAAATGAAATTGTGTGACATTTCTTTACACTGAAAGGCAATTGGTTATAGCAAGCCCATTTCCATATAGAGTTGAGATCCTCCTGTAGGTCGAGGGAATCAGAAATCGAATGCATTTTCTTGTAAATTTTCAAGTCATCTGCATATAATAAAAAATCTGAATGCTCTATTGCTGTTTCTATGTCATTAATGAACAATAAAAACAACAATGGACCCAAATTGGATCCTTGAGGTACTCCAGTAGGGGTCTTATATTGTTCTGAAAAGGAGTTATTATACTTGACGAATTGATATCTATTGGTCAAGTAATTTGAGAATAGATTTATGAGATCTTCAGTAAACCCGAAATTAGATAACTTTTTTACAAGTAAAGCATGGTTAACTTTATCAAATGTTTTTTCAAAATCTGTGTATATGACGTTCATGATACTACAATAGTAAATCTATTAATACCAAAATAAGTAGTTAACTGTTAAAAATAAATATCATATGTTCCGAATGCGATAGATCAACAAAATATAATCTAAGGCCTCTAACATTTAAAGAAGTGAAATAATTATATTGAAATCCAATTGTCAAATATATTAAAGCTTTATGGACAATATTTAATAGCCTGAAACCAATAGAATGAATATGAAATAATTAAAATTTAATGATTTATGATTATAAAAGAGTCCCAAAACTAATGAGCTTTATTAACCTACATCTATAATTATGGGGAGGTAGGAGTCAAATAATTTCTATGAATATAACGAGTGCCAGATGAGTTTTGATAGTAATGAATTAAAAAATAGTTAATAAATGTAATATTAAAACCTCTATAACCTACATATATACATATATGAATATAAAGAGTAAAATTATTTTATTTAAATCCTTTTAAGGGTGTTATAATACTGCAAAATGTATTCAAGTTTCATGGATAATATAGAATTAAGATTCGTAGATAACACCATAAGAACATAACATGTGTTAATCTGTAAAAATTAATTCATTTTGAAAACGAAGGATTAAAAAGTATTTCTTAAAATAAATTCATGTTCATAAGGGTGTCATATATTATATTATTGACAAATGTATTACAAGCTTGTAGGCAAAAATAATTTAGATTCGTAGATAACAACTTTTTAATAGCAATGCCTAGCAGTTACAATTAGATGAATCTTAAATATCTCGATATTTATTTTTGAACTGATATAATGGGGAAAGAATTATTCCATGTATCTTGTTTCTTGACAAGGTTGTATTTGATTGCTTAATATTTTTATAGACAATACATAATAATGATTTATAAATGATACCACGATAGTAACAGGCAAATATAAAAGTTGTGAAGATGAAATCTGTGACGAATAAATTATCAAATAATTGGAAAAATAATTTATAATCAAAAATTCATTTAGCAACATAAAATCATAACAAAAAGAAAATTGTGTACTTATTCATGCATTAAATTTGACGTATTTTATAAATCGTATTTACAGTGTCGTTCTTTAAGAAAGAAATACTTTTCCTTGCTTTAAAATTATGGGGATGAAATAAAGTTTTATTTTTAAGCAATAAACATTAAATTAATTCGATATATATTTGTGTAACTTTTAATTATATAATATATATTTTTCATTAGCTTTTTGCTAAATTTAACTGATCTAGGTTGAGAAGTAGTTTATAAAACGTTTTTGGTTTATAAATAAAATATTTTTATTGAAATCTGATACATTTACGTATTATTTGCAGTTGGGAATTCACTCTATATTCGAAAATTCAGCATCTCTACCATTGTTGGCTCGTGGTTCAGGACTAGCAAAGAAATTGGCAGTTTCTAATATAATGCAAAAATCTGGCATCCAGGTTAACGAAATGGGAACTACTGCTTTTGCTGCTACCGGTAACTATGCATTTAATTTTAAATTCACTCATTGAATTTTAAAAATAAATTTATGAGAAGAAATATTATATATGGATAATTTAAATTTAATTTTCTATTTTACATTTTGGTTAAGATGCATATATATTCATATAAAAAAATACAATTTTTTTTTATTGTAACTAACTTATTTACATATAAAAAAAAAATGTATTTAAATGCAACATAATTTACAGTAACGTGAGTTGCAGATTGCGGATAAATAAAAATTTATATATAATTTTTTTTAATGGTTTCAGTAATTACCCGTTTATTTCAATAATTTAAACACTGTATGAAATTTTATTAAATTACACAATTATTTTATATATTGCAGAGGTGACTCTCGTTAACAAATTTGGAGATGACGATGACGTTACTGAATTCAAGGCCACAAGACCATTTTTATTCTTCATTCACGAAACATCTACGAATCAGTTACTTTTCATCGGAACTGTAGATCATCCAACAATAATACCTGCCGTCACGACTACTACTGAGAACAAGCAAGAAGGTTAGTAATATTAGTCACTCTCACAAACGTAAAACTAAATAAGATTTTTCTTGAAACTGCCAAATTAATAGTTGCTTTAAGAAATATCATTAATATTGAGCTTTTCAAAAATAAGCTTCTTCCCTTCCACATTTTATTTAAAACTCATTTTGATTTGTAGATAAATATATATTTATTGCATTAATTAAATTTCCTTATTGCAATAAATATGTATATATAAAAATACATAAATAAATCGAAGATTATTGTATAGCGCATAAAATTTCACTTAATTCCATTAATATTTCAATTACATTAATCAAATACAGTACTTCTTTGCATCAGTATATAAATTAATGTTTTTGTTATAGGAAAGTTCAGATCAAGGAGGATCTAAAAGCAGGTTGAAAAAGCAATGAAAATATGACTACATTCTTATTTTACTGCCATATTATTATACACACGTACATAAAACTACAGCTGTGATTTTTTAAATTTCATTGTAACAGTAGAAAAAGCAATATTGTGATAAGTATGTGAGCAAAACACAATAACAATAAAAAGTGCTTGAAAATATTTTTTTTTTATTTCATACTAAGCGCATACACTAATCCTCGATTTATGATGGCATTAATAATATTTATTCAAACGTATACAATAGTATTTTTCTTAATTTACAATAATTTAATTTATTTAAATTAAAAATTCTAAAAGTGGCAAAAAACGCATCGTATTTAATGTAATTTATTTATACTAAAAATATAAGTAAATTTAATTTACGCTCTAATTAAAAAGGTCAATCAAAAATCAGTATGCATGTAATAGATTTTGTTTGTAATCTGACAGATATCCTCAGGTGTTGATAAAATAATTATTTGTCTTCTTAGAAGTGGCAGCATTCATTTTTAACTTGCAAAAATTATTGCAATTTGTATTATTAGTACTAGTTCGTTAGTTTAATTATTGCTATTTTTATTAATTAGTACTAGTTCGTCTTTGTTCGACATAATATCTGTCTAACGTGAACGAAAATTCCTTCTAAAAAAATAACAATAAATTTATATTTTATTGTTTCTTGAATTGGTCACGGTGTTTAGCTATGGAAGATAGGAGGGCTTAAGTATCGCGCCATTTCTCTCTCATCTCTCTTGCTAACGTTTCAATATCTAATGTTAAAGTCAGAATCTTGAGCGATCTCTGCCGATGAAGATTTTAACTGCGTAATTTTCGACTTGATGTTTAATTATTAAGGAAACAACAAATACGTGTTTTGTAATTTTTGTTTGTATGTGTATTTTTATATATTTTATTTATTCGCTTTAAGGTTAATTCACCTTGGTTTGAAACAGGTTTAAAATGGATTATATGTCATTAATAGCTATTTTTTATATTTCCATTTAACTGCAATGAATAGCGAAAAAACTATTAACTTTTCTGTTATTTATTACAGTTATATTTTTAATTTGTGGTTGTAAAATTGATATTGTGTTTTACAATTGCAATTTTTTGTTCGCGTATTTGTGTTTAATCCCTATTTGTTTTATCCAATATAAATATTTTTGCAATTGCTACACAAAATTTGATTAACTCGTTGAGATTTATTGGATATTTTGTCATACCTACTTCGTAAAATTGTTTTTATTTTGTTAAGATCATATATTATAAAATAGTTCTGACGTCCTATTTAAAAAAAAAATTGATAAATTGGATGTTGTTGAATTTTAAAAAGCCAGCAAAGCAAAAATAAACTACAGAAATTCAACAGTAAATTTAATGTAAAAACTTTATAAATAACTTTTTAAAAATAATTTTTAATTTAAAAAAAAAGTTTTTTCCAGTAAACAATAAAAAAATATGAACAATTTACAAATCACCAAATTAAAAGTAAAAATTACCAATGGCAATTGCGACAAAATATACAATATATTAGATGTATTAGATGTATTAGATATATTAGATATATATATATATATATATATATATATATATATATATATATATATATATATATATATATATATATATATATATATATAAATATATATATATATATATATATATATTTAAAAAAAATATAATTACGTGATTTAGATCGCGTTTTTCCTTGGAATCTCAGTCTCGATTAGGGATTCTAATCCCGGGCCAAAATTTTGATCCCGGGATTTGGGTATTGCAATTAGTCGATCCCAGGACCAGTCCCGGGATAATTTTCATGCTATTTTATCGATAAAAATAATTTAAAATGAATAATACAATATATTTTTACATCTGTTTTTTATAGCGTACAATGTATAAAGTACGTATAATTTTAGTCTTGGGCTTAAAATAGAAAATAATATAATAAAAATAAAAAAGGGAAGGTCTTATATATTTATTTGAGAAGAAAAAAAATAAACTTTTGACAATGTATGTACATATGTACATTCATAGACACAATTAATTGAAAACATTATTTTGAATAAAACTCACAAAGTAACATCAAAGCATCAAGTGTTTTATCATTTAGCCTTGATCTGATTTTGGTTCCTAAGCAGCCTGCTGCTGAAAAAGCACGTTCAGACTCACAGACTCAAAGATTCACAGATGACACGTGCAACTCGCGCAAGTTTGTACACGAAATATAACGATGTTATCAATAGTAATTCGATTATGCTTGATAAATCAACCAATCCGAAAAATTCAGGATTATGTTTTATAATCCCGGGACTCATCGGGTATTGAAAATCGTTCGGGATCCCGGGATCTCGGGATTCGGGATCCCGGGATTGGAATCCCTAGTCTCGATATATTTCGCCAAAATATTTTTGGCATCATCAGGAGATTTTTATTTTTTATATACCCCTTTTTACATTCCACAGATAGTTTTATAATTCGCATTCAAAAACACTTTGGTGAGATTGAACTATTGCCCTATTTTGCTCCGCGGATAAAAGCGATCTAAATCACATAGTTATAATATTTTTTCAATATATATATATACACACACACACAAAAATAAATAAATAAATATTAATTTAAAAAATAACTATTACAATAAGAGATGACACAAAATCCATTAATCCATTTCAAATACTTGGTTATCTGTTGTTGTAAGCCAAGCTAAATAAAATTGGAATACCAATACACATAAAATAAAGTGAAAAACAACGCAGGTAAAAACAAGACTTCGCTCGAGAAGATGACTCCAACATCGAGGTCAAAACGTCAGCAAGAGAGGTGAAAGAGAGAGAAAAGGCGCGATACTCAAGTAACATGTTGAATTTCAGCAAAAAAACTTACATTTTATTGTAACGTTTGGAAAAGTCTATTATTCCTAATATTCGAATCCGTATTGTGAGATGAAGAGTCTCTTCAAAAAGTGAGCTAAATTAGATTGCGATGACCTCCGAAGCTAATAATACAAAATTTTTAAGTAGCGATAAATCTTAAAAAAAATAATATTCACAAGGACGATATTGATATAAAAAAATCGTTTCAAGAACAAAGTCAAATGAACCAAAAATGAAGTACTTCTTCAAAGATAATGTGTTATATTTTCATTATAATATAAAATCGCGATGACCTCCGAAGATAATATTATAAATAAATAAATTTATTAATAATAATAAAAATAGATGCTTTTTAAGTACTTAAAATCAAATGGACCAAAAATAGAGTACACATCCGAAGATATTGAGTAATCTTCGAAACATTAGTTACTCATTTCAAAGTAAGATCGCGACAACAATAACAAACCGAAGCTAAAATTAAAATATGTATTTAAACATATGTATAATACTTGCTTTAGTATTTTTCAATGTTTGCTACAAAACCGGTTATATACAATGCGTACCCGTACACATTTACCATTAAAATACAAACTAAAATTTTTTGATGATACAATAGAAACATCATATACAAAGTATAAAGATTCATATATGGAATGTTATAGCTTTCCTGTATATGTACTTCAAGATAAATAGAAAAAATGAAAACTTGTTTAGCAAGGGTTAAAGCATATGAACATAAAATACCATCATGAGTCATCTCATTTTGATCACGACTGAAAATAAATAATTCTTAATGCAACGCCTATATATTGTGGGTATATATCTTCAACGTATTTTGATAAACCCCGAAGATTGAATATCACGATTAATGACGATTAGGAAAGACCAAAATCCCCAAGTTAGCCGTTTGGTTAAATAATAACTTCCGTTGAATCGTGAGATCTATATCGGTCACACACTAATTGATTTTATTGCGAATTTTTAATTAATCAATCAATTAAACTTTTAATGATTGGAAAACTCCAACTCAATATTCATTTGTTATGTAGTGATAAATTAAGTCATGTTTAATTTTTACTGTAATAATATGTAGTATTATATATACGTCACACATGAGTCGTATTGCAAAAACTATGATATATGCCTAAATTATGTTTAATTTTTTTACCTTATCTACCACAATTTTTTTAATTAGAAGTGTGTTTTTTATTGTTTTATTTACTTTAAGTATTAAATGAGACATTTTCTTACTAAAAAATCTTGTCATGTAATATAATGTGTCATTAAGATTATTAAACAAATATTTCTACTCGTTGAATTACCCGTATGTTTTTTTTTCTATTCATTACTCATAAAAACATTATTATATTGACTTACTCAGAAATATTCAGAAAGTAAATTTTACGTGAAACTGATCGATATAATTTTGGCTGCTGTTGGCACAAATTGGTGACATTTTTTTTACCATATTATTAGAAAAGTTCTTTCCAGAAAATAGACTGAAAAATTAAGAGCAAGATTAGTGTTATATGGAGGATGCGTGTGGATTTTTTTTGTTTTTTTTAGACAACAGCAACTCATTTAATGGCAGCATTTTTTTAAATACTTGATCGTTAGTAGCCCATTGTGACTAAATATTGTTCCAATGAATCATTTCCTGCACAAAAAATTGCTCAATCAACTAAATTCTCAAGAAAATGTGATGTACATTTTGTTTAAATATGTTACAAGCAAGTAATTAATATTTGGCGTTGCTGTATCATCTCAAGGCTGAACTTTTGCACACTCATTGAGAGGCGCTGCCACCTTGTAACAGCCGTTTTATCAATCGATGTGCGTATGTTTGTTGTTCTATTTTATTAAATAAAATATTTATATTTCACTCACACCTTCACAACCTTTATAGGCGACTCTGTATAAGGACAGATTTCTATCACAAATTTAAAAAAATATTCTTGCTGATCATATAAATTATAAGAAGGCTTTATGTTTGACTTGCCTGCTTTACCCTTATGAAAACAAAACATATTATAAAATATAGAAATGCAAATTAATAAATATGATTTGGTATTTTTGTCGCTACAGACGATAAAATATTTGGACAAGAGCCTGCGTAGTTTCTTTTTCATATGATGGGAATTCCTGTATGTTTTGTATCATGTAAACAAATAATAATTCTCGCATAAATAATGTATTTAATTCGCACTTCTTGCGCGCCTACGGCTTTGTACAGTATCTATAATAAGCTAGTATTTAATATAATTTAATTCATTTCCACGATCGCATTCGTTAAGCAACGATTGTCATCACTCTTCGCTTGAATCACTTTAATAAAGGTATAATGTTTATATTTGTATTTTCTGATTAAACTTGTCCATTATACCTGGAAAGTACTATATAACATCACGGATAATACCGTTTTTTAAATAGAATAAATGTATTTATCGTTTTTATAGTATTGTTAGTATAGAAAAATAAAAAGCAAAATAGCACTATCCAATTCAATATTTTTCATTTTATGTTTATATAAATTTAAAGAAACGTGTGTTTCAATATGGATTTCAAAAATTTGCATTAACAAAACATGGAGATTAGTTAATATAAGATAGTATACATCTCTACGCGTATTTTAACTTACGGCTCGAATTAACTTACTTTTTATAACTTCGTAGAACACCCAATTGGCTGAACCATACAATTATTTTATTTATTAATTTATTTAGCTTAATAGCTAATCTTTTACATCAAACAACTTTAAGTATATAAACATATATAAAAAATATATAAAAAATACACAACAGAAAATAAAAATATACACTAATAAGACTTAATATTATAATTTAATTCTATACGTACTAAGGTGTTTTTTAATTCCATTTAGGAAACCCGTTATATTTTTGCTTTTTCGGATTATTCTTGGAACACTATTATACACCTCAAAACCTCCGTACATAACTCCCCTAGCCGTACTCGTTTTCTTATACTTATCTATCTTTAAATTTTCTCTATTTCTAGTATTATATTTATGTACATCTCTATTTCTTATTAAATACTTATTAAAATATTCTGGTAACATATTATTTTCTAACTTATATATAAATGCTAAAACATTCATACTCAATATTTTTTGAACATTCAACCATTCTAATCTATCAATCATACTTTTACAACCAGTTAATCTATTTTTATTTAAGATTACTCTCATTGCCCTATTTTGTTTGTCTAATTTATTTAACATATTTAATAGTGTTGCACAATAATTAAAATGGGGCAATATTATACTATTGTAAATTTTTTTTTTGTATTTATACTTAATATATTTCTTATTCTAGATAATTAACCTATTTTTCTACTAATTTTTTTTAATATTTAATTACAATGTTCTTTAAATTTTAATTTTGTATCAACAATTACTCCTAAATATTTTATACTATCCACTATTTCTATACTAGAGTTATTTATTACTATTTTGATATTATTATCTAACACATTTTTATAATTAATAAACATACATTTAGTTTTATTCTCATTTAATTTAAGTACATTATTCTTTAGCCATATTTCTAATATACTTAATTCATTATTTAAATTATTTACAATTTCTTTAATATTATCACTTATGCAATACATTAATGTGTCATCCGCAAATAGATGAATTTTACACTTTTTCACGTTATTAACTATATCATTTATATACAATACAAATAACAATGGTCCCAATTTAGACCCTTGTGGTACTCCATATGACACTAATTTCTCTTCAGAATATACATTATTTATTTTAACTTTTTGTTTTCTTTTATGTAAGTAATTATTAAACCATCTTAAAACTATATCACTTAAACCTATATTCTTTAACATTATTTTTCTGTCTATTGTTTCGAAGGCTCTCTTGAAATCCAAGAAAACTGCTCCCATGATTTTGTTTGTATCCTTAGCCAACAACCAATCATTTATCACTACTTGTAATGCAGTCTCAGTGGAATTTTTTTCTCTGAATCCCGATTGTTATTCACATATTATGTTTTGAGAAGTAATAAATTCCTTTAATTGTTTGATTACTACTTCTTCTATTATTTTTTCTATACACGGTAGCATGTTGATTGGTCTCATTTCTTCAATTTTTTTACTATTTTTTATTTTAGGTATAGGTACAATAGTAGCAATTTTTAAATTTTCAGGCATTTTTCCTAAGGAGAGTGCTTTATTTATTAAATAATTTAATTTAGTTCCTATTATTTCCCAAGTTTCTTTAATTATATTTATATCTAGTTCATCAGTACTAGTTCCTTTTTTAAATTTACATATTATGTTATGAATTTCATCTAATGATACTGATTTAAATTTACTAAATTTTACAATTATTGCTTTATTATTATATTGTACTAAATTACTAAGCCTAGGTATTGAATTCACAATTTCTTCCATGCTCTCAATGTAATATGAATTCATTTTTTCTGCCATTATATAAGGATCTTGATATATATTTCCATTAATTTCCATTTTTATTATGTCGTTTTTCTGAGTTGGATTAATTAATTGTTTTATTGGTTTCCACATCTAATTTGGATCATTTTGTATTTCATCTATCAATTTTTCATACCATTTCTTTTTAGCCATTCTTAATACTTTGACTGCCATATTTCTACATTGTGTGAATGTTTTCCATTTTTCATTAAATACTTTATATTCTATTTGTTCTGTTTTTATTATTTGAAAAATTTTGTATGACTCATCTCTTTTCTTTATAGCATTTTTAACATCATCATTGAACCACGGGTTTGTGTTGTAACGATATTCCTTTTTAAAATTATATTGACTTTTTGTTTTACAATCTACTATATTCTTATAAATTTTGTTCCATATCATATTAACATCCATATTATCTACATTCCAGTCACATTTTTGTAATTCTAATCTTATAATATATAATAAAATAATATAAAAATTGTTTTTACACACTTATATACATAAACTGTCGGACCTTAGTAATGCAAATGCTAGAAAACTGATATTACTTAATGTCCAAATTCTTTTGTATTTTTATAATAAATAAATTAAAATCTATTTTTTTACACTAGGGAGATTGATTAAAATATTAAGAAAACAAATAGTATTACATATTTTTGACAAGAAAACTACAGCTTAATCATTATTTAATGTGTTTTACTCAATGGTAGATAATGTCATTTGAGCAATTTCTTAAATTGAATATACAATATTTGATTATAAATAGCTAACGATATGTTTATAAACGGAATTGATGATATAACTTTTAATGTTTCGAATATACGATAGATAAAATATAGTTTTTCCTAATTCTCCACAGATTAGGTTACTCATGTATGTACATAACAACATATTTTTGATTTAAAAAATCTTGTCCGTTGTTTTGATATTTGTCCTAATAAACAAAGTTTTTTGAAATGTTTTCCTACAAGAAAAATATCAATATATATTTATGGTATGTTAATTATACAATTTAGCATGCGTTTGCGTAAATATTACATTGTATTTGTCTCCCATAAAAAGTTACTATATTTTCTAGCAGTTTTCGAGCAAAGTATAATCTATTGTAGTACGGTTAATACACGATTTTTCATATAAAGTGCCACTTAATAGAAGTATTTTAGATGGGAGGTACACATGTGCACACATCGTGCAAATTGTTTTAATATACAATATTTTCTAGAAGTTAATGTGTACAATCCTAGTTTTTATATAAGAAAGCTCAAAAATATTATTAATAGTGTCATATTATTTGAACTATTTAAGTTAAAAAAAGTAGTATATTCAATAAAACGAGACTTAAATTAAAAATATAAAGATTGCAGTATATATAGTATATGATTAAGCAAGATATTGCTTTATATTTTGTAACGATCACTATGTTCATAATTGTTTTTACAATTGTGTATATTATTACTATTTTAAGTTTTATTAATTAATAATAACAATTTATAGTTATGTACGTTAGTATACAATATATATTTATATTTTTAGATGGAAATTTAAGGGGTTTAAAAGTAATATCGATCTACTAACCTCACATGTTTGACGCCGATGTTCTTAGCGATTTTTGTATGATCGTTTCTTTAAGATTTTTATTAGCCATCGCATTTTTATCACAATGCAAGTTTAATTGCAGCGTTATAATCCTACCTTTTAATAATAATATGAATATTACTGGACCTTTGTGGGTCATTTAAAGTTGCCAGAGTATTTCCTTTAAAGATATTATTTATTTATTTCACAATACAACCTATATTATTAGGTCTTACATTGCAACCATAAAAAAAAATTCAATCTCGTCGACTTCTTCATAAGTCGGCAAAATTGTAAAGTTTTTCCTAAGTCAAGATAATTAAAATAGGAACATAGAGAAATACATACTTGAATACAAGCTATTGATTTTAAATCATTTACTCTTTTCGAAAAATAATAAAAAAATAAATAAGATAACATAAAGATAATCGTACATACTTATTAAGGTGTGCTGTTCAATTTAGGGAAAATATTTTATATCTCTACCTAAATTCAAGCTAGGTCTTGTCGAAGTCACCGATTCAAGAGATTAGTAAATTAATGTTATTTTGCCTTATGATTTAATAATATATTTAAGTATGATTTTGCAAGTGTTCATTAATTTTTAGTAATAATCTATTATACAGCCTTTTAAGGCTATGAATGTTTACAAAGGGTGGTTTTTATCACTTAATTATGAAAAAATGTTATATCGGTGTTTACTACGCTTGTTTAATTAGCTGTGAATATTTTTTTGACAACGCGCTTCTCTTGCTGCACTTTGGTCTTAGTGTCGCAATAGCGGTGAGCTTTTGCAATATGTTGATTCAATTTAAGAAACTTTTTGATAATAAAAATGTGTGACAATTGTAATCGAATTTTTATGTAGTATTCCTTATTTTATGTTTTATACAGCGCTAGTTTATTGATATTTTTTATTTTAATTATTTAGTGTACTGAACCTTTCAAGTTTTTTGTATTTTGAGTTTATTGATAATTTTTATTTTAATTATATAGTGTACTGAACCTTTCAAGTATTTTATTGTAGCTTTGTCTCTGTTGCACATAAGAAATGATTTTATCTCATAAAAAATATATTCTTAAAAATGGAATAATAATCTAAATTTTAAGTTCAAGGATAGATGGAGCTAATAATGTGTAATAAAAAATATAGGAATAAATTGCTATATTATAGTTCGAGGCCATATTATTAACTAACTGCAAAAAGTATTAAATTATTCAGTCTCCACTCACGCGTTAAGGGAATCAAATGATGCATGCCTAATTTGGGGTCTCAAGTTTTATCTAAAAAACTGATCAAGGTTGTTTATAATGTTTACTTTAAGCTTATTTTTAATATTTAGTAAGACTACCCTTAGCTTTAATATACAAACTGTATTCGCGAGTATTATATGTTATTGAAGCGTTAAGGTGATTTTTACCGTTATATTATATTTCGGCAGGATCACACCAGCCATCTTCGGACGAAAATTATTCCGGAGATGGCGATTTACACTTACTTTATTTATATATATTTATTTATATGAATTCCGAGATTAATATATATATATATATATATATATATATATATATATATATATATATATATATATATATATATATATATATATATATATATATATATATGTGTACCCTCACTGCTCCATGTAATCTTTCCCTGCGCGATGTAAAAAAAAGTGTACTCTAAAAAAATGTGAAAACTCCTGAAGATGCTGGGATAATCTCCGGCGAAATATAGAGAGACTCATTCAAAAAAACGACGCGAGTAAAACACGTAAATAATTTTTCTTTTAAATATATATATATATATATATATATATATATATATATATATATATATATATATATATATATATATATATATATATTTAAATTATATTCGAATCATATGTGATATTAATATCGTTTCTGGGAATTTATTAATTATTATTTAATTAAAATTCTAATGAATAATCACAGATTAGGTTTTCCTAGATTTTCCTAATCTGAGAATAAGTAAAATACATAATTATTAATATTAATTTTTTTATGATTTACAGTCTTAATGCCTTATAGACCCAATAATATCGGTATTTTTATTATATTAGTTAGTCAGACTGATCCGTTTTCGTAAAAAATAAAATAAATAAAAATTAAATTTCATTTTACATACATAAATATTTCAGCCAATTACATTTTTTAAATGGGAGGAACATACTATCGTTAAAATGTTTATTTATGTGCATATATAGTGTTTATGATTTCTCTGTTTTCATTTCTGGAGAAAAGAAATTCAATACAATATTTCTTAATAGTTATTGAGAAAGTCATTGGTAATCTTATGTATTCTCAACAATAAAAAAATATTTATGTATATATATATATTTTATTTGCTTTATACCCTTACACGTCAATACAAGCTTGGTATATATGATGTCATAATAAAATAAAACTTAATTACGCATTATGTTATATAAAAACACCTATTTATATAAACCAAATATATGTTGTAATAAACATACATTATTCCAGTGCGTTTTTTAGTTATAAAATTATTCACAGTCGAGTAATTCTGCTTGTTTTTAATGTAAGTGTATTTATATACTAGGCATTCCTCTATAGTGTGAAGCATTTGTGTATTGATAAATTCAGATAATTGGCAAAATATACAATTTTTTATAGTAAATGAAATTTTTAAATATATTTTGGTAGCGTTCAGAGTTTATGTTTATTTACTACAAATCATGTTGCCACAACACGTTCAAATGATATTATTTTCTTGGAATTATACAGCAGATTAAAATCTTGATATTGAAGATATTTTATGATAAAATAAATATTTTTCTATGTAATACAATCATATTAAAAATTTAAAAAAATACACTTTTGTAGATTTATACAGATTTTCATAAAAGCGTTTGTATATTTTGTCTATGTTTTTAGTCTGCTTTTATTTTAATTTTTTTTGGCAAATGTGTGAATAAGTAAAGAGGTCAAAAATTTCAAATAAAATATACCTCTTCTTTAAAAAAAAATATTGAAAATCGTATGTTAATTTGATTTATTTGTAAATATTAGCAGTTAGTTGGCGGAAATGGATTAGCGATTGAACGGATATCGCACGAGCGAAGGACGCGATGCGATGTAGTACGAAGTACGAAGGCGATTATGCAGGATAACGTTTTCGGTTTTTCCCGAGCCCCCACCGCCGCGCCGCGTCGTCTCTCGTTCGAGGCTACAATACTCGGACATCGACGCGCGGACATTCATTTGAGTCGCGTTCGTTGCGTCGACTCGACACAATTTAGCTTTCTTATAATACACATACCGAAAATGAAGCCGACGACGCTCTTCATATTAACTGGTATGTACTAAAAGTGACGTTCAAACGCACGCGCATAGTGACGCGCCGCTTCCTCTCCAAATCGAAATAGTAACCGAACGCGCCCTCCGTTACAAGGGGTGCGTTACCCTTTTAATGCGTTTTCGGCAAAACGCTAAAGTCGTTGTTATTTTCGTCACGAAGCGCGCCGTAACGACGTTAATTATAAGCGCGTTAGCGTCTGTTTGTTACAAAACCAGTTCTCGATCGACGAATTTTAAACAATTTCCAACAAATTAAAATGGAGATTTAAAATCGACGCCACAATTCGCGGTGACGTAAAAAAAGCGTTTCCGCGGATCGGCCTGCGGTTTACAATTTTTAAAAGGCAAAATCGTGTTTTTCATTTGCATTGTAAAAATGTGCGTATGTGTGTATGTTAATCGCCCGTGTTAAAAATACGTTTCGATTGAGTCAGACAGTGGAAACAAGGTAATTTCTTGAGTTTTAACCTTGGATTTGCAGACCGGCTTCAGCGATGCGACTCTCGCGCGAATCAGTGCCGCAACGACTTAATTAAATGCATAAGGACAAAGCCCAGGGAGTAAAATATAAAATAAAAAAAACAACTTACGTCGCAGCTGTTCAGTGCTACATAAAAAAAATTGTTTATCATCATTTCGTTAAAAATGTAATCAAAATCAATTAGATATATTAACTAAATAAATTAAAAAGTAACATATAAACGTCTTCGAATTCCAAACTTTTTTTAAACGCAGAAACCTTACGAATTGTGGACGATTATATTCTAATATCGGAAGTGGAACCTATCTTGTTACTATAATTTGTTTTTATCGCATCATCATGTAGTGCAAAAATCCGCTTAGAAGTACGTAGTACAAAAAGCCAGTAGACGAAAAAACTCCCTTTTGGATGATCATATTTTTAGATATATTCTTTTACGTCAATCAAATTTATATCTAACTGTTTAGATTTAGTTTTCAGACCGATGAGATTTTAATATTCTAAAATAGAAAAATCTTCTGTTTTCTTACGATTAAAAACCCGATTGCTATTATTATTGACTTAGTCCAAGATATATTTAATGTCAATGTTATTATTTTTATTATTAGAGATGATGATTATTATTAATTTTCGAGCATCCTCACAAATTTCGCAGTTTTCCAGTAATCTAATAAACATAATTTTTTATTATCTCAATTAGTTACTATTCTTAAAACGATCTGCCAATGGAAAGTTATACTTGTAATTCAAACATCCGTCATTTAATTTTAGTGTGAAACAACAAAATTAAGTATGTATGTTGAATCTTCACACATTTGATTTGTGTTTTTTTATACTTAAGTTTACACATTGGTAATATTTTTTAAAGCTTTAATTTGTAAATAACACAGTGACTAATAGTACATTTTTTTGAGCTCACTACACAACTTTTCATTAAGTTGTTGCTTCGTTTAAATATAATTTCTCCTGTTAATATTTATATATTGTATTAACATATCATCTTTGATTGCATTGTAGTGATATAAAACGAAAACTATTACATTAAATACATGCAATCTCTTGTATCACACAATTGTAGATATCTTGTCAAGTCAAATCAATTTCTGTTTAATATTATTCGCCATATTATGAATTTTGCGTGAAACTGTATTATTCGAGAAAGTGTTTTTTGACAAGATTTCTCTTCGATAATATTCGTCATCTGGCCATATTTCGACATGAAATGTTTAGATATATTAAAACAACCCTATATTACGGAACCTTAAGATTCCATGAAACAGTGTTATGGAGTATTCAGAGAAAATTCCTTAGACATCTATTTTTGTATAATAGCTTTTCAATTTATTGTATTCTCGACATAATTTCTGAAGCTATCACTAGGGAGTCGTTGCAATACAGGAAAGTGTTGGTCGTTGTAGCGTCTCATGTTCCTGCCCTGCGGCAAAAACGTCAGTGCTCAAGAAATCTAACATAACCTTGCACATATTATTTATATATGTGCCACTTCCATTTAGTATACTTATACAAAATATACATGTGCATATATATATATTATATGGAACTTGTTTATATATGTATACGCTAGGTATATTAAGGGCGAATTTAACAAAAGTATGTCTCAAGAAACCTGTCATAAAATTACATGCAAAAAATATAGTTCGGTTACTGTGTGCTGCATTTTTGTATTATTTTAGGAATTGTAGAATTTTATGTTCTTAATATTCTAGATGGTTCATGATGAGTTTTTTATGTGTGATCATTTATCGGTGCGTGCAGTTTTATTTAAAAATTTTCAGTAGTGAAAAACTTATTTTTGCATCTATATAATAACTGCATTGATGTGGTTTTTAACATATATAATTTATTTTAATAACCGCCTTTTCAAGTACAACAGTTTTTAATTTTGATTTACTTAGTTATTTCTCTTGACGAATTTAAGGCAATTAAGGAATGAGACAAAATTTTCAATCCAATTTTTTTTTTAATTTTGCAAAATATTTATAATTGCAGTATTTCGTATTATCATGGAACAAAATCGCTCAAAATCTGTTTACTAATAAACATCGGATGTTTTATGGTTATTTTGGTATTTTTTTATGCATAAGAAAGATCGATTAACACTGTGAATTTTATTTATTTTATGTATGACAAATTATTATTTTAATATTTAATATAGTGCATTAAATATTAAAATAATACTTGCAGTTTATATATTTATTTTATTGTATGTGGAATGTCATTTTTTCGCGTCTTCGTCTCCAAATCGAGTGGTACTCTGGACATCGGGCATATCGGGCTATGTGATGCATCCATCTATTCTCACGTACGGTCTGCACGCTTGCGCTGATTTTATTGCCCAGTATGACAAAGGCCTATTGATTAATTAACGTTGCCCAGTACGTCAATTTCACTAATTGTATTGTTCTGAATTTTATGATACAAGTCTGTGGATTTGCAGGATAATATAATTAATAAACACGACACGTTTTTTTCTGGTATAGTTTATCTGTTTCCGAGTTTCATTAGTTTCTAATCATTGTCCTGATATTTTCTGGTTATCGTAGTGAATCCATCAATCATTGTAGGTAATGATTCTCTTTAAAAATGGTTTGGTTAGTTTGTGCAGTGCCCATTTGTGCATTTTTACGGTTACAAAATAAACCTTTAAGTCTGTTGCGAGTGTCAGAGCAGTTGTTTGTGGATTTTCTTCAACAGTATTTCTCAATATTTATTAACATCAGATAGAATTCTTTCAATATATTAAAGTTTATTATCACTAGTATGAAATTACAGTTCTCTGACTAACAGTACCCTCGCCAAATTCCAAATTTATATTTATCATGGCTTGCACCGCATTGTAAATCCAAGTTTTTAACCATATATAGACATTGGTAAGCCTGTGGTGATTTATTTAAGGAAAATTTTAATTTTCCCCTTGTTTCTTTCTTTGACTTTTTAAATAACCACAAACCATTTTATGCGGTTACTTTCATTTTATTTTTTTATTTAAACTCTCGTTGTAAGTTAACAAGCGTAAGCCCAATGCATTACAACAGGGTAAATCTGTACAGATATATTATTAACCATCAGACTAAAAGTCTAAGAATCGGTGACGTATATATTAATGGTGCGTTATCTTAATAATAGCGATTTTTTTTATAAATAAAAATTCGAGTGACGCGGCCGGGGCTCGAACCCGCAACCTGATACGTTACGGACTACGCTATTCCGTCCTGAGAAAGCAGCAAATAGTTATCTTTGTAAATATTGCCGATAGCTGATGTACAATTTCTGTTGATGGGCACATTGAGAAAGTATTATATACATTAATTAATATTATTGAATTTGTGTAACTGATTTTTAAATTGAATTGACTGTTAATAGTAAGATACAGACTGATATTGTATATATAGGTGTAATATATGTATGCATATATTGTATATGTAATGTAATTAGTTATATAAAAACGGAAAAATGTAGGAAAAATATTGTTGGTATTAAACTCATTGTTAATGTATTATCAAGCTATCCTAATCAGCTGTTTTTATATCTCGATAATTTGTGCGGTTTTTAATGTGTTGTGAGGTAATACATGGAATGTTATTATAGAATATATGGATAGTTAATTTTTTTAGGTTTTCCCATTTAGCTTAAAATTGCCCACAAAGAATATAAAAATATTTTTAATACTTATTTTATAAATAACAGTGACATAAATAATCATTAGGAAAAATATAAGGATAATTATATTTTTGATGATATTTATGTTTTAGAAAACCTGTTTGGTTGCCCATCTGAATAGTTTAATTATAACGTAACGTTTTTTAACAAAAAACCCAAAATATTTTTTATTTGCATTTATTAATGATAGTTTTTATTTTTGTTATTTTATGAAGTACTCTAAAAATATGACTTGAGCATAGTTATTAATTTTATTTTATTTTTTTTTAATATTTTTGATCTTAAAATTACTTATTTTCACGTGTACCATAAATTAAGACGTATGTATTATTATTTGTTTCAGCTGCTGTGGTTGTCTCATCGACTCATCCACCGGTTGTAATCGCACAAAATCAACAAACATACTTTGATCCGAATCAGCAGTACTTCGTAAACATGGCTCAAAATCATTTCAACATTTTTGACATCGAATTGTTGAGATACACCGCCGAATCGACGTCTGGCAATTTTTTGATCTCTCCCGCCAGCATTAAGTCTATCCTCGGATTGATTTTAGAAGGTGCCAAAGGATCTGGTGCAACACAACTACGTGAATATTTGCGATTACCAGAAAACGTGAACCTCGCTAGAATATTATTGAACAACCTTGCAGCTAAATTAAAGGTGAGTTTAATTTGAAGCATTTTATTTAATATTTATTGATGTATAATTTAATTTATAGCTCGTATCGCCAGGAGTATCAATAGAATCAGCTAATAGAATATTCGTATCAAATCGATATTCTATCAAGAAGCAGTATGCTGATATGATATCGAACCTTTATGGAGCAGACATTAAATCTGAAGATTTCTCACAACCGGCCGTCGTTGCCAACGATGTGAACTCATGGGTCAATACGGCAACACATGGAAAGATAACGAATCTCATCCAACCAGGTAACTTATAACGGCTTGTTTGAATCGACGATGCTTTTGTAAGAATTGTAATGTATTATAAAATATGTTGATTATTTTAGAGAGTTTCGACGTTTCTGCGATGATGGTGCTAGCAAATGCCGTGTATTTCAAAGGAGCGTGGAAGTCCAAATTCAATGAAAATCTGACAGCTCCGAGCTGCTTCTACGTTAACAATGGATGTAAAACTGTTAACATGATGGAAACGAGCGGAGAATACAATTATACTTATCTTAGTGACATAGCCGCTCAAGCGATTGAGTTGCCTTATTTGGTATGATTTTTTTATACATGAGTATTGTTGAATTGAATCAATATCTAATTGTGTATTATACTATTTTCAGGGTGGTAAATACTCTCTCTTGATTGTGATGCCTACTGATAAAAACGGTTTGACTACTTCGTTCATAAGAAACTTGTCATACAATCCACTGTCGAAGATATTAAACGAAATGGATCTGACCGAAGTACAGTTGCACATGCCAAAGCTAGAAATTAAATATTCAGAAGATTTGGTTTCTATTTTACAAAAGGTAGTAATTTTATTTGATATTATATAAAAGATTATTCGACTTTAAGTAATATTTAACATTGCTTTTATTTCTGCCATTATTTTACTGCTGAAACTTCATCAAGTGCTTCGAAGCATTGATATTTCTTTCTTATGTGCTTAATCTCGTTGCAGTAAGAAACTTGTTTAAACAATTTTTTTACTTCAATGTCAATTTCTCCAGCTCTATATATATATACTTTAACGCAAATTCTTTACTGATGTTTCCCTAATCGCATGATTCAGTCTGACAATCACAGTAATATGTAATTAACTAAATGTCTGCTCGATCTAGATAAAAAAATCATACATGAACATTAGAATTTAGGTTGAATGTAAGATAATACGATTTTTAATTATGATTTTTTTTGCAGCTTGGAATCACTGAAATCTTCAGTAAAAATGCTGATTTAAGCGGTATTATTAATTCGGATCAAAGTCCACATATTGATAATGTTGTGCATAAGACGCGGTTGGAGATAAACGAACAAGGCTCGACTGCCGCTGCTGCTACAGCAGCTATGGTTATCCCATTGATGGGATCGTCAACTGCTAGGATGACTGTGGACCATCCGTTCCTGTTCTTCATCCGAGACGTGGAAACTGGCGTAGTTCTCTTCGAAGGCAGAGTTAGCGATCCATCTAGTAGTTACAATGCTCCTCCTAGTTACAACGTAAACAGAAGGCCTCAACCAGCGCAACAGCAGTCGCAGTTTTCTCAACAACCGCAACGCGTTCAACCATCACAGCAGGGAAATGTACAACAATCGACATATTCAAACATACTAAACTCACAGAACGACTATCAGAATGCACAACAATTTAACTCTCAGCCTATAAGAACAGTAGTTAAAAAGGAACCAGTAAGAACCTTTAATAATAATGCACAAAGGGGATCTGGATTATCCCTTTTCTTTTAAACTGCACATCAAACGCTGCGGTGAGGATAATGTAATTTTAATAACTATATTAACATTACTAACACATTATCCTAAATATATTTTCATATTTTGGTTAACGTAAAAATGTATATAACCTATTAAAATAATTATTGTTATTAGAAAAGCGACACAAATTAAAATATGGCAAAGAAACGAATTTATTACACGCAATTGTGTGTGCTACAAAAAAGATTTCAAGGAAATGCTGAAAAGTATAATACAAAAGCCTGAATTTCTTTTATTGATTAACTTTTTCTTTAGAAAATAATATTCACTTACAATATTTTTTTTTAACTCTGCATCATATTTGGTTGTTGTAAATAAAAAAAATACACTAACTGTTATACAATATTTAAATACATACATATTATATTTATATATAATATTTAATTGCAGAGAATCCCAGACTACAGTGAAACTGGTACACAGCAAGAGTACGAAAGATTTCAAAATAAAATGCCGATGGACAAAGATGCTATTCATTTTGCGACTTAATAACTATTAATTATACATATGTATGTACATATAATACATATATGCATATCAAAATCAAGTCATATTTTATTCATTAATTAAACAAAAATGTATAACTGATTAAAAACATTGTATATAAAGCCTCATTCACTATTGATATTTATAATTTGTACTCGTGCATATCTTTTTCTTTCTTTTTACGTAAAATAATGTGTGTTTTGAGTTTTATCAAGTGTGTTGCATTTTAATAGTTAAGTTATAATATTGAACGTGATATTGCTATTTAGTGTTAGTGTTTATTATGTAACTAAGATGTTTATGACAAAATTAATGATATTTGTCTCATGGAAGATTTATATAAAATAGATTAATAAAATTTATTATAGTTTTTTTTTAATTTTTAGTTTTATTCATAATTATCCTTTATGCGTATAATTCCTATTATTATATTAATGACTATTCATTTAAATTAACATAAATAAATGTAATATTTATTGTATTGACAAAAATATATAAAATTAAAAAATATGTATCATATGTGTTCATTGTCAAAATAATATTTGTTTCAATATATAATAATTTAAAAATAAAAATACAGTCTTTCTTAAATATTAAATATTAAGATAATAAAAACAGCATAAAAATACTGGATCATAAAAAAACTAGGGCATTTTAGTGCATTTTATTCTCTTCCATATCTCAAGAGAAATAAATTGTGATGATATTTTTATAGACTCCAAAAATAATAAAACCGACATTTGATTAATGTAAAAAGTTATCACTGCATTTTATTTCATGTTATTCAAAGTTTCATAATAAATAAAATATATATTTTTGCTATTTTTTATTATTTAAATAATTCTTAAAAATAAAATATAAATACAAGAAAAACACGGTTTATCTAGCCACAAATGGTTTACATGCGGTCAATTTACTTTGAACCATAATTTCCTGACAAGTTATTATATTTTGATTACACTGTAAAATTGAAGACCGGTTTTTAATTTTATATTATTTTATAATACAATTAAATATATAAAATAAGACATTTAATTAAAACTCAAAAAATCAGCATCAAAATGCGTAAGATGCTACTCATTACTAAAATGCGTAAGTAATTATGTATAATAATATACAAATAAATCTTAGTATTGGGTGGTAAAGTCCGAATAAGAGTTGTAATGGAGAGCTAATGTGTGCATCTAAGTTCTTGCGAACCCTTTTATACCTTCTCTGCGAGCATTTTACATTAATAAAAAAACTGATTTTGACAAATTAGTTAAGTATTTATCAATTATGGCCATTAATCATTTTTACTGCTAATAAATAAAAAGACACGTAGTCGCTATGATCGGATTAAATTCTTGGGATGTAACTGATTAGCTGGACCAGATACGAATGTCGATTTGGGAGCAGCGGCTTTCTCGAGAATTTAAAGGTCGTTTCGCTTGGTGCGCTTGGTGCGAGCTAGACTAAACGATTATTTTTTCAATGTCGGAAGCGAAGCGATAGTTCTGGTTGAAATAGTTGAAGGAAGTGAATAAAAACGGTATCGTTTTGCATTATATAACGTTAAAAATTAGAGAAAATCAACGTCCATTTTGTATTGCCTAATAAAGATATTGTGGTGATTCCAAATCGATAAAATTAGTGACGCAGGATGCTTGGTTCGGCAGATTCATGCAAGTACTTTGAAACTGTCAATTGATACGCAATCGTTTATTTTGTGCATAAGTTAAAAAACGTTCTTAGAAAATTCAAATTTATTGTTAGTATGAAAAACTCTTAACAAATCTTGTCAACTTATTTCGTCACAAAAATTACAAGTGGTTCCAATAAAAAACTATTTGTTAAGCGAAACATTGCTAGCGTTTCATAGAGTGCAATACATTATTTTGTGGTGACAAATGGTTTTAGAAAATTTTGACTACAGTAATTTACGTTTATGGATTAGACTTGAGTGTCATTGTGTGTGTTTTTTTTAATTATATCGAAGGTAATTTATAAAGCGCTTTTGTATAAATGACTCTTTTAGGCAAAAAAATATGTAGGACCCTCTACAGAATAAGTGTGGAATAAGATAAAGTTATTGTTTGATTGTTTTTCTAGTCAGAAAAAATAAACGTTGGTTTTAATAAGCTTCTAAGAAAAAAATTGTATACAGAAAAAGCATTAGGATTTAATAGGGGAGGTTTAAAGTGATGTTTTAAAATTGTATATGAAAAACAATCATGGCAATGCAAAAATTGAAATGTACTCGAAAACATGTTGCAATTTGTAATATTCCAAAAAGCTGTAAAAATATAAATGCGAAAAAAAATATATTTTCTAAATGAAAATTTAAAAAATAACAAAAAAGAAATAAATATTTGTAAATTAATAATAGCTTTTGTATTTCTAATATACTTATTTTTATTTTTTATATTTCTCTCTATTATTATTAAATAATAAAAAAATAAAGGTAATAAAAAAAAAATTTAAAATGGCTAAAAAATATATTTTCATTTTCTTAAAAAAAGTTTTTAATCATTTAATCAAAATTTATGACAAAAATGTAGTATATTAAATACTAATCTAATTAATAAAATATATAAAAGTTTTTTAAACTTTAAATCATGTTATGTTTTTTTGAAAATATTTTTTCATAGATTTTTCAAGAACCTTTTTTTTATTTTATCAAATAAGATTTTTTAAATATCAAAATGTTAACATAAAATTAATAATCATCAATAAACGATAACTATATTTTTGTTGGTTTAACTTAAGTATAAAAAAATAAGAAAAAAAAATATTTTTATTTTTTAGAGTTTTCAATAAAATAAATTTATCTAATATTAGACAAATTTATAGTACTAATTTAATTTGAATGTGGTTATATATTAATTAACAATAAATTTAAATGTATTATATACATATAAAAAGAAAATAAGTATTTTGATATTTATTACTTTAAATAATATGAAAATTATTAAATTATACACATGTAAATTATCCTAAGGATTAGTTGAATAGAAAATTTAATAGTTTTTCGTTGCTGTCTATATTCATGATGTTTTTATAGTATTGTTTGATAATAGAGGTCTTAAACAAACAATGAACTGTAAATAGGTGCTAGTAGTTAGTATAAAACAAAGATAATTTTAACAAAAAAAAATACGTTTAATCATATAATTTACTTCCTGGTTTTGGTCATAAGACAAAAATGACACTCTTTGTTCCTAATTAGTAGATTTATCTGATGATGACGACTGAAAATATACAATAGTGTGTATTTAGAAATCAATAAAAAATATTAATTTTATTATTTAGTAAATATTTTATTATATAATATAATGCATTGTACATATTAAATACATATGTATCACTAGATTAATAACTGCAGTATTAAATATTAAATAAACAGATACAAGTCGTTCGGGTCACAGAGAAGTTGGAACGGTTAACTGTACTCTCTGTTCGTTGTTTGAGTAAGTCGATTTTCACACACAGTCCTGTCCTGCCCTCTCTGCCGGTCGTATAAAGAGATCGAATCTTCATTTGCCATAACACTCTTCCGGAGAGCTCGACAGTGTACACTACATTCCCATCTTGTGACCTGCCAAAATGGGGCTCTTCAAAATTTGTAAGACAACCTTTTAATATATTTATTTAATGTACATGTATATTTATTTATATTGCTCATACTGATTATAAATAAATTTATGTTTGTTTTAATAATCAGTTAATGTAATGATATATGTATTTATTTATGTTATCCAGGTTACTTTTAAATATAATTTATATTAATTGGTGAACTTTGATCCGCATGTCAAAACCAATGATCGAGGTCAATTAAACGCAACCTTCGGCTCGTCGCTAATTTTAATAACAAAACCCGTATACTTTCGTCGAGTGTAGAGTTTCGTTTTCGCCAGTTTTGGGCGTGATTTCCTTTGTTGGAAACAATACCTTCCATATATCGCAACGACCGGTTTATCCGCCTTGTCATTATTAAACAACGCGAGATAACCGTTGAGTTTGTTCCGTGCGATGAGCACAAGAAAAGAAATGAATAATGGGGCTTAACTAGAGTACCGTTTTTAATGAGTTCGCGGCCGAATGAACTCAATAAGCCGAGTATTATGGACTTTTCTTTCGCAGGCTTAACCAACGCCATTGTTTCGATACCGGTATCAAAATGCATATAAATATTATATTTTTTAGTAGCAAACTACAGTTATACGATTGATAAATTACTGCAATATAAGACAAGGTAGAATATTATTAGCATAAATTATGCAAATGCGTATATTGACGTTTTTTAAGATGATATTCGCATATCTGTGGTTTGTCGCCCCTGTCGAATCTTACCAGGCAGGTGATGCAGCCAAAGTGAATGCCCTAACTTGACCTAGCCACTCACTGACCGAACACTACCGATTTTCACACGGTTATAATATTTTTGTAATGCCAAACAATAATAAAAAAATTACATAAACGTAAAGAAAAAAAACAAACGAATTTAAGTTTAAATTATTATAAATAAAGTACGTATGCTACTTGATAATTTATATTATTTAAATAATATATAGCATATACCAAATAACCATACGAGGTATAATATATTCGGATAACAAAGAGCAAAGTCTAGTTTGAGATTTATCAATAATACCTTAAGATCTCCACTGGACTTGGAGACGAGTTTCTTAATACGAACATACAAATAACATATGTTTTTTTTAATGTGGAGGATCAAGCATTTTTTTATTTTACCATTCTTTCAGATTGTGTAAAGCAAAGATCCGCTTTCGCATAAGCGAGTGCTACTAAAAGTCAGCAAACAACGAATTGCCTTTTTGATAAATTCGGATATTTTTACATCACTCATTTATTGAAACGTCATATTGAATTATTTTTGGCTGTTTGATCAATGAGAAAGATATTATTAATATTGAATTTCATATTTTAGACAAGAACAATGTTTATTTAATGACACTAATTGATTTAGGTGAAGTTAGAAATGCATCTATTTTATTTTAAACAGAAAATGTCAAATAGAGTTAGTAAATTCTCCTTTGTAGTAAAAATATTTATATATTTTCTCTAAAGAGAAAGACCATTCAGATCATTCTGAATATAACATTGTTCATAGCAGAATATGAAATAATTAAAATAATCTGGCAATGACTTTTCCATTCAATAGTCATCAAATTTCAATGTGAAACAACAAAGAAACTCTTGTTTTTAATTGTCATGCTTTCACAACATTAACAATTTCACTACTTTGTCCAGTATCTTAAATATAAAATAATATTTTGTAAAGCTAATCTTAGTAAACTCATTTAATTAGAGTTACTGCTCCTTTCTCAAGCTGTTTTATTGACTAAAAAGTCACTTTTTTCCTAACTTATTTTGCAATTTTTAATACATTTTTTTATGTAAATATATTTTCTCGTGCTATTTTTTATATAATAACTATTGCCAAGGATAGATTCAATCTCATTTTTTATTTATTATAATTAATTTTATTCATCCTGTTATTACCAATTTATTAAAATATACAATATACCATATTTTAGTGTCTTATCTTCACGTATTGCAGTAGCACGTAATTAATCATAAGCACGTCGCAGTTCGCTATTGATCATTTTTGAGCAACAATAATTTATTTATGTTATTAATACGTGAAGTTTTTCGTGCGTGCATTTTGCTCTGGATTCCGGACGTTGAGTTGAACTGGCTTTGCGAAGAGGGAAGCGGCAGCTTCTGCGATCTTCGATGGTATGAAATTGGAGCGGCTTCCTCTTGATTAAAATTCGTACTCCTTGAACATTAAAGTCAAATTCAAGTGTGAATGTCATTTGAAGTGTTGGAGAAAGTCTCTATGGGAGTGTCTGAGGAAGTGATCGTTGGTTGCACAATTGTTTTTAGCCTCTTCCATTAAAATAGTCAATTATAAAAAGTTGGCGAGTTTTGGAACAGATTGTCATTGGCCACGAATGGCTCTTTAAATCTTCCTGATGCATGGAAAATATTCTGCCAATTAATCTGCCAAAGTGGTTCTCACGGTAATGTCCCTTTTCAACAAAAAAATCTCTTTTTGTCTTAGACGTTCAAAACCTGTGTTTGTATCACATGCCGAAATTAGCTTTGTCACTGATTTGGTTTCTCACGTTTTTGTTCGTTTTCAGATTTTTCGATTTAATCCCTCTATTAAGTGGTCTACTTGTTTTAATTAAAAGGTGTTTTTTGTTGTTGAATACATAAAAAAAAATTCTCTATATACTGAAGTAGCTGATTATTAGATAACTTTCAATACCTAATATGTATGATCTAGCTTGATTTTAATGAATCAGCGCGATATTCATCCGTAAGTTTAGAAAAATCTAGATAAACCTAATCTGTGATGATGAATAATCACTAATTATGATCTAATGAACTTGACAGTTTCATAATTATTTTGGACATGTACGTAAGTGTTAACAGATAAGCTTCTGCCTCGTTCTTCTTCATGAAAGTCACTTTTTATTGATTTAAATTTACAGCTTCATTTGCCTCTTATAAGTTCATAATAGCGTAGTGCGTTTTGCGTTCGAGCCTCAGCAGCAGACTCAAATTTATATTTATTAAAAATGCGCTTTATTGTAAAATCAGCTCTAGCTGCAAAGTGACATATATTTTTTATAGATCTAAATGCATATAATAATTGATAATTATTAGATGTCACCGATTCTCAGATTATAGTAGTTCACACATACTTGTAGGTATTCATAATGTCTGATTGACTTACCTGGCTTACGCCTTTCGGGTTTCAAAAATAAATAAAATAAATTAATAATAAATTTATATATAATATAAGTAAAAGTTAGTGATTAATTTTAGCAGTAGTTTCTCTTTACGCACAAAAAAAAATTTAAACGACCATTTTAAACACAGCTTTGTTGCAGCTGAAGATTAATAAATTCTGCTACGTTACACGATTCCAAATATTAAATAAATAATCCATTTCACGTTTCTTGGTTTAAGACATTTATAAAGTTGTTATTTATTAATATTTTTTAATAAGTATATTAAAAAATAAAACGCATCTAAGCAAAAAGTTTATCTAGTCTTAAGTATATATATTTTGATTTTAATATTCTTCAACTAGTGGTTTAATATATTTACATATATTTTAATCGAGAAAATATCAGCAAAAATATATTTGGAAAGAGAATATTTTATCATGATCGATAAAAATAGATGTTTTTTCATCTTATAAAATATAAATATAGCGCAAAAGTAACTTTCCTATTTATTTTTTTAATAACCTCTGAATAAATTTAGCTTATAATTAATGTCTTAATATATAGTTTAATAAATTAACTTTAATATTTACTTTGAAACATCAAATCAATTAAATGACCGATGATTTCATGTTTATACGAATGTTCTGATGTGCACTTAAGTATATGCAGAGATCTTTAATTAAATGTACTTGAAATTTTAGCTTAGAATCAACAATTTTGCGTATTGACAAAACTATTCAAGTGGAATTCACTTCGTCATTTATTTTTTTTTGCAGTAGAGTTAGTCATTATTTTATTTGATGTTTAACAGTTGATGAAGTTTATCAATTAGACCTTATAAGGATATGCAAATTAATATGTAAAGATTGAGAGGCTGTAATTGACTATTGCGTCTTATGGCTGTTCAATATTGTATTGAATATATTGATTTTTAATATCTAGTGGTAGTCTTGAATCTACATTAATAATTTGTCTGTATTTTCTTTGAATATAGATAATTAATATAATATTTTTTTGTGTACACTCAATATTAAATAGAAATATTACAATAAAGTCCTAATAAAACTGAGTTTTATTTGGTTTATTTAAAGTATCGGTAATGTTTTTGCGGCGATTTCTATTTTTTGTACTTTCCTGTTATTGGGGCCATTTTTTTTAGTATTAATTTGGGTTTAGGTTGCTTTCTATTTTAAAAATGTCTCCCTATAGTACTATAGTTTTTTTTGCAATAAAATTGAATAATTCCGATAATTATATATTTTAATTCTGTATCTTTATATACTTTTTATATAATACATATGAATATGCTCTAAGAGCTAGCTTGTCTTATTCCAATAGCCACACAGACATATCGTGTAAAATTGCTTTCAAAGGATCTTGAGTTATCAAAGTATATTACTTGGAAAATTTATAATATTAAAGAAAATCTTATACATGCATAGAATATGACATAAAAAGGGTTAAGGCACTCTGAATACATTATGCTATATACATATCTGAATCCCAGTCGAGTTTTATACCTATGTACCTAGATAGGATCACTCCCACCGGTTTGTTTGCATAACAGATAAATTTAACTCTTTGCAAATAAATATTATACATATCTCTTTAAATTTTCAGCGTTTTTAGTCACCACTCTATTTTGCTTATCTTTTGCATGGCCAAGAAAGGCCAGGTCGGATGAATCGAGTTTAAATTTTATAGGCCGTTCTACGAACGACTTATCAAGATCAATAATTCAAGTGAGATTAATTATATACAGATTATTTATTAACATTTTCGTGTTTATAAAATTAAATTAATTTCAGAGCTACGTTGACGATGACTCAAACTTGGCGTTTTCGCCTTTCGGTTACTCTGTCATATTGGCTATAGTTTCCGAAGGAGCAAAGGGAGAGACACGCGATCAGTTGAGTGCAGCTTTAAGGCTTCCCGAGGACATAACCGTTGCTAGGAAAATGTACCAGGTGATTCTGACTAGACTGAAGAATACAAACGAGTATAAAACTAACAGACCGGAATTCAAAAATTGGTTCTACGTATATAAAAACTATACGATACAAGATGACTATAAAGCGGTCTTGGAGAAGTATTACTTGACTGACGTGAGAAGCGTCAATAAATACGATGCATCTTTTTATAAAGCGCCGGAAGAGACAGTAGAAAAGGTAGTGCAAGATCCACTTCCACCGGTAGTTATTACACATATAAGTGAAAAAAATGAAGTTAACAAAGAAGATAATGAAAAGATTATCAGTTTTGCTATGGAAGATAAGCCGTCGAAACCTGCGTCTGAGCTTTATGAAAGCACTGAAAAGAAACCAGGCAAAAATATCAAAGAAAAAATAAAGCTGGCAAATACATTTAAGAAAAATCATGAAGGTGGCGATTATGAAATCATGGAGGCAGTAGAAGCAACAAATCACGAAAGAACGGCTAGAAATATGAAGGATATACAAAAAGAAGGAACTCAAGGATTATCTGCTAATCGAGTTGGAAATAATGGTATATATTACTTCATTAAATAAAATAAATAAATATACATAAAAATCATGCGTATAAATTCTTTCTTTAAAATACATTAAATTCTTCAATGAATTTAAAATCGCAACGTAATTTTAGAATATTACTTTAAAAATAGAAATTCTTTCAGTTTATTCTAATAATGATTCTGTTTTTATCGTTTTGTTTAAATTGTATTTTAAGTTAAGTTATATCTTTAAAGATAAATAATAAATAAAAGCACACAAAGATATGTTTTAATTATATAATATTATTTTTAAATATCTATTACAGAATCTAACTCTTTAATGATCATCTTCAATGGACTCTACTTCAAAGGCACTTGGAAGACACCTTTCGTAAAAATCAGCGATGACGACTTCTATATAAAATCAAAGGATATAAAAAAAGTTCCTATGATGAATTCCAAAGGAAAATTCAAAATGGGAACTGTACCCGGACTTTCAAGTTCAGCTATCGAATTACCATACGAGGTACATATAGTCCTAAAAAAACACATTTAACAAAAAAGTCCATATATGTGTATTAATAAATTCGTTTTATAGGGCGATAGATACTCCCTTGTCATAATAAAACCGAACGAGAGGGACGGCTTGCGGAAATTAAGCGAAAATTTAGCAGATTTTCCCTTATCTAGCGTTTCAGACGTGTTATACCCGACGGAAGTTACAGTGAGAATGCCGTTCTTTTACGTTGAAACCACAACCAAACCACTGGCTGCTCTCGCAAAAGTAAGGCTATATTATATCCATAGATAACAGGTATAAAACATTCACTTTATAACACAACACGTGTGGTTTTAGTTCGGCGCCAGTATGATATTTAGTCCTAAAGCTAATCTATCAGGTATTTCAACTGAGAAAGGATTATTCGTACAAGAGATGGTTCAGCATGTATCGATCAGAATCGACGACTCTAGTTCATCTATTTCTCAAATTTCCGGTAATAATTATATTTATATGTTTAATGTATAATATATACATGTGTATTTATAAATACTTTCAGCTGGAAATCCAAGCACAATTTTAGAAAGAAGCACACCTTTAGAAGAAGAAAATGAAACAAGCCAAGATATATTCTCAATTAATCATCCTTTCCTGTTTTTCGTTAAGGATACAATCGATAACATAATCGTTGTAGCTGGAAAAGTCACGAATCCCATCCAACCTGATCCGTTTGATGAAGAGTGATGATTCAAGTGTAGACATGTATTTAATTATGTGATATTATCTATAAAAATAATCCAGAAGCATTTGATGTTGAAAGTACACAAATAATATGTATAATTTATATTATTATATAATTTAAGATGGAGAACAATAAATACATATATTTATTCAACCGTGTTTTTTATTTATATCTAAGCGAATTGCTAAATAAATACAAATTAATATTCCACAGGTGACCATCAATAATATAATATATTTATATTAAATTAAAATCATAATATTATAACTATTGATTGTATTGAAATTATCCGTATGTAGAAACACTACATAACAACAAAAGGAACGGTATGTCAGATGAAACGTCGTAAAATAATTTATCGATAGACATGAAGTTCGATTTATGAAAATGGGCATTTTCCTTGGAAAACTTGAAAAGCGTTAAGCGGTCTACAACATGTCACTACGTCGAATCTTGTCAATTTTGAGATAATGGGGGTGAAAGGTATTAAGATCAAATTCATACAAGACCTACCTATAAAATACCTATATTACAGACTCGTGTACAAACTAGCATCCTATTTTGTTATACATGTACGTACTAATATTGTATGTATATATACATATATACACGTTTGAATGTAAATACTCTACATACAAATATAATATAATTTTGTCGGTTTAACTCTGAATTATGTATAACATATTACATGTATTGTTTTATACCAGTTTAGCAATCTTTATCAGTAAAAAAGAATTAACAGTACATAAGTTAAAAACATTTTGCAGATGTTGGATCAAAATTAATCCGGTAGTATATCGTATTGGGAATCCACTTTTAATTACTTAGGAATGCTACCAAATTCTTCAAAATATTAAGTCAACCAAAAAAGTGTTTCTGAAAGCAACAAAAATTCTGAAAACAACGTTACATAATTCTTAAGAACCTCTAAAAATATATCAACTTGTCCCATAAGTCTTTTTAAGCGTTTTTTATTATAAATTAACAATAATTTCACTATTATTTTGATGTTAGTTAGCAGTGTGGAGATCTTACTCTTGAAACTCGCGTTAATGACTGACCAAAAATGAAACAAGACAAATGCCCTCGCCTCGTTACGGCTATAGGTTTCCCTTAAATATCACGATATTTTTTTTTTCGAGTTACGAAACGGTCACGTGAAACAATAAATCACTGGAAGACAAAAAGCACCGTAAGACCACACATTCCTGTTGCATAATTCGACCTCGGAGATGTCCATTAAGCAAAAATCGCTTTCTAAAGATAATAATTCTATTAGATAAATCGATAAATAATCATGTAGTATTTTTTATAAAGTTAATAATTATGGAGCTTGCCAAATTACACTTAAGCTGAAATTAATAGCTGTCTAAAAATTAAATTTTAAGAAAACAACATTAAGCTCTAATTATATATACTATTAAATATAATTACTGTTTTTTTATTAATAAATTAAAATATTTACTAATTAATAAAGCATACAATATTTAAAAAATGTGAATATATGTAACCAAATACGAATAATCTAAATCGTTATTTTACTAATTAATTAGCGGGACATAAAAATCCAACCATTGGCACTTTTACTGAAACAGGAAGATATTTAATTTTGATCTGAATCATCCATTATTGATCAGGATATTCGGGGATAAGAAGGTCGTTGATCGCACTGTTTCACATTCGAAATACATTGATCTTAAACTCTCAAAAAATTGAATTCCACCAAATATACACGAACGATACTATTAGAGTCCGGAGAAAAGTGGCAGTTTCTACTTCAATCGTCAGATTTGGCTCAGCCCAGCAGTTATTTTGAATCGAAATAATTTACGGATTTCACAACACAGAGCCCCGGCACGAATGACCCATTACCGAATCCCATATTGATTCTGATTTCCATGTCTGGGAGATCAGAATTAAATTATTACATACATATAATTTTAATCGGTATTAAAAAATTAGAGAGGAATATCGTAATTATTATTTAAAATAAAATCTAGCTAGGTCGTGTATTTTTTTTTGTGAATAATAAAATATGAGTCACTAATTTATATTCTTTGATTTTGAGTAGTTATTAATTGTGTTTACCCTGTTGTAACGCATTGGGCTAACGCTCGTCATGTTACAGCGAAATATTTACAATAAATAAAAAGCAATTTATTGCACAGATTTTAACTGATGGCTTAAAAATAATATGCAATTTTTTGTAATTTGAATTGAAAATAAACATTTATTCCTAAGCACTGCTACCACGCACATTAGCATTTTATATATAGTATCTCTCAATGCAAATAACTTAAATGAACATTAATTTAATTTTCTTTATATAAAAAAATATTACAAACATAAAGTTTGAGAAACACTAATTTGTTTATGGCGATGAATACGATGACAGCATGGGAGCTTCAACTTGGCTGTTGATACATAACCGTCTAGATTTTTATAGCTATGTAATAAACAGTAAAATAAAAATTGAATGACAGATACTACGATATTAAATTTATTAGCTAACAATAGATAATTTATTTGCAAAAAAATACCGTAAACAATTTATTAAAAAAATATCTAAGTTTTTTAATTATAAACTTGTAATGAGCTTAATCATGACAAGGTTTTAATCTCATTATTATTATATAAGAAATAAAATTATTTTTCAACTTTGCTTCAAAGTTAATTATATAAACTAATATGATTATAGTTTAAAAGCACAACATAATAATATATGATTAAGCAGGCTTATTTTTTATTTATTTTAAAGGACTAATTTTTAATACTATAAAGAAGATAAAGCTAATTAAGCTTGATTAAATTAATTATATTACCTTATCAGAGATAAAAGTACGTAATAAATAATATAGTCGCACGCTATTTGTATAATAAATCACAATAATAAGCACGTTTACTATTATATATCACAATATATAAGCGAGTGGTTGTGTGTTTGTGACAGTGTATTGGTAAAGTCCTGAAGGAGTACCATTCCTAGGGTTAGTCGTGTCAAGTTCATCCTGTGAACAAGACGCTCGCGCGAAAGTTGTTTCGTTCCTTCCCATTTGCTTTCGCTTTTATCCAAGACATGTATGTATTATTAATTAATTAAAATATTGTTTAATTCAACTTTAAAATTTTGTATAAAATACATATGTTATTTAAAAATATAAATAACAACACTTTTCAAAAGTATACTTTACAAGACAGCTATATATAATAATATTAATAAATTATAATTTAATGAATATTATCTTTATAACATAAATATTAATATTTTTATTTATTATTAATATGCATTTTATTATAAATACAACTTATAAAACATTATTTAAAATAAATAAAAATTAAAGTATAATAATATTTATTTAAAATATAAATAAAATTGATTGTATTATTTTAAGCTATGAAAAAGTTTTGATTGAAAATGTCATTCAATATTATTTGATCCTCGCTTCATTGATAATTCCTTATTTATATATAAATATAAATACATATTTATTGTATATTTATTTTTAATTCTATAAAAATAAATACACCTACATTTATACAATAAAACAACATTGAGACACTACAAATTATATTTTTTATAAGTGCTTCAAATTTTTTTTACGTAAATAGCTTTATTGATTAAAATAAGGACTTCGTTTAAAAATAAATACAAGTCAAGCTTTCTCATATATTTTTGATCTGTACAGACATATGTAATACGTGTGTAATTTTAAATAATCACCACGCAATTAAAGTTTATCGTGTCATTGTAATTACACCGCCGAAACGTCGAGGCTTGTAATTTAACACAAGGAGAACAGTAATTTTCTTACGCTGTTACACTACCGTAGGGGTTAATACCAATTTTTCCCTACAAACCTCTCTTTTCCTTTTGTCTTTGTTCGTGTTACTCGAGTGGATTTTACTTGTCAAATGAGAATCACTATGATAAAATAAACAGCTTATTTTATAAGGGTTGGAGATTGTCTCAGTAATTTAATTCGCGGAATGTTTCCAAAGGCTAAGCTCCGATCGGTCCAGTAAAGCTTTTAATCTTTTTCGTTTTATGGATATGTTCGGATGATGTGATATTCGGTTGGACATGTTCGTGAGTGGTACGATCCACGAGCAAATATTGAAGTACAACTTATATTTATGAATGTTTGCCGTCTAGGGTTTTTCGTATGACGATACTCGATATCCATTAATTTTTAATATCCCCTGTTTCATGTTATTAAACACGAGTTGTTCGATTAAGGGAAACTTACTTTTTAAACCACACGCGACAAGAAATAAATTATTAAAGTAAGTATGTTTTATTCATAACAAATAAACTTTTTAATGTTATGAATTTATTTTTCAATTAAACTAAGAAACATTGTTTTAAAAGTCAATATGAAAAGTTGTTCAATATAGAAAATATTTTCGATAAACTGAATTCAATCTAATGAAATAGCTTTGTTTTCGACCTCGATTACTCAAATTTCAAATGATATATACATATACGATATACTATGTATTTTATAAAATTGATTTCAAATATCAGTTGCTTTAATGTTATGTTACTTTCAGTCTATTAAATATTATTCCAGACTTTATGACAAAATATTGTATTATGATATAATACAAGAACTTTTCATGCACCCTCTTTCCAAGGCCTTTATATTTTTATCTCTTTGTGTGACTCAGGGGAAAACTTTAGATCCAGGTTTTATTTTCTTTTTTAACTCGCGCATCTTACTTTACCACCAACAAACATAATAGATGTCATGAATAGATGCAATAGAAAAAATAATTTAATTCAGTAAGATTAGGAAAAGCTAGAAAAAAACTAATCTGCCATGATCGATCGCAATTATATAATAATCACTAATGCCAATCTCATAGAAAACACTAGTGTTCATGTGGGATTTGAACCCAGTATTTTCATGTATTAGTTATCGACTTATATCAATGCCTTATCCTGCGTTTTATATAATTTATAAATAAAATTATATTTTGTATTAGAGTACGCTCGGGATAAGGATTCGGGTTTGTCATTGTGTGCGTGAACTGTGTGGCTCAAAACAATTTCGCTCAGAATATTTATTTTTTTTTATTTTAAAAGAAAATATATGTTTATTTAACATACATAGATCTGAGCTAAGTTGGAAATTTCAACGGACAATTAAAAATATATTATATAATCGAAGAAACCAGACATTGATGTCATTAATTAAATATTTGCAAAATTCAAAATCTTTCACTAGTCAAAAAAATAATGAAGTCTTTAGCTATTCTTCAAAAGCAAAAAGATATAAAATGGGGAAAGAAATTATTCGCAGATTGTTTAAAGGCTCGACGACTCTACTAAATCATTAGAATCCATTGAATAAATTAAAAAATTATCATTGGCGCAACGATAAGAATAATAACTTTTTTAAGCCTTACAGAGAATAGTGTAAAAAAAACCAACAACGTACGGATTAATGGAAAAATAATTAAAATATTTTAATCCACGGGTAAGAGAACGAATAACTTACAGTGTATATTTGAAGCCTTGATATCAATTAACCCATATATGCCCAAGAAATTTTGTTCTCTTAAAATTTCATTTATAAATAAAAAACAGTGGCACGAGTTTAGTGACCTACCCATGGGACAGTGGGCATATCTGGGTTTTAAACCAATATCAACACAAAATTATTTAAAATAAATCACTAGACAAGATCGAACTTCTGTGCCACACTGCACTTTAATGACGAATACTAGCGTTCACGAATCAGCGACTGTCCTTAAAAGAGAAAGCGAGACAACGAAGTACACGCTACATCGCTTCTCTCTCTCATATACATGTACACGCACACAATAACAAACCGGCATCCTTATCCCGAGCGTACTCTACATTAGGTAATATCGTTATTTTTAATGAAACACAAACAAATACTAAATATAATAATCTTAAAGCTTTAAAATTTAATTTATTTTTAAAATCATAACTTTCTTCCATCCCTCGGTCATTTTTTAATTCCATTAAAACAAAATATTGGATGCTTTAATTCAATATACAGTGAAATTTCAGTATAGCGAAGCTCACGGGACCGAATAAAAAAATTCGTTATATTGAATATAAGGAAGATTTTCATTTTATTTTAATTATCATATTACGACAGCATCAAATAACCTTTTACAATATTGACAGATCGTTTTCTATCCATTTTTAAAGATACTGTAATGAACACAATAAAATTTGTTAAAAAAAGTTTGAGGTTCAGCGAAACATTTTGAATATCGCTTATGAACACATCCGGCACACGCCAAGTCAAGGACGAACTGAATTCCGAGAAATATTGTGTCAAGTTGTAACGTCATTTTTAAATTCCGGATCAAAATATTTCGTTATACTGAGATCAGTCTTCGTTAGAATGAAAACATTTTGTATTAAAGTTTTTTGGGGACAAATTGCAGATTCGTTATACTGGGAATCTCGTTATTTCGGTATTCGTTACAAAGGGTCATTGTATTCTAATAACCCTTATTACTATGAAATCTTACAAAGATCAAAATAAATTTTAGTCGGAAAATGCAAGGTCTGGAGAATAAAGTGGATGAGATAAAATTATTTGCTAGAAATTCTCCCATCGTAAATTTTGGAGCCCATTTTTTTAAATATTAAAATATGAAGTCTAGATGTACACCGATACAGATACAAAAAAAAAATGCACCTAGTGTTAAAACGCAAATATAAAAAACGTCAGTAATTTTGGGATTAACTAATATATAGTCACTGAATATAAAGTTATAATCAATACTTTGTATTTTAGAAATCTAATTTACTGTTCATTATACATATTTTTATATAATATTAAACAGAAGTCAAATGTATAAGTATTTAGTTAAAGAATAATGAATAATCTATATTGAAGTAATTAAATACGCATTTCTCTTATATGAGAAATGCGTAGAAAGTTTATCTTATTCATAAGAAAAACGATATTTCATTCTTTGAAAATAATAGAACCAATTTTCTTTGAACTAAATTAAATTTATTAATATCTTAAATTCTATGTCAACATAATATCTTTATATATAATAAATATAATCTAACCAATGATTAAAAAATAAGTTTGGTGTATATATAATTGTTATTTAATTTTCTCTGATTCTTTATTTCATGTCAAATATTATATTTAACCATGATATAACCACACACTGCCTTTCAAATAATACAGAAAAAATACTGGAGATGTTAATTTAGATTTTTTTTTATCTCCCGTTTTGATAAATGGTGTTTTTATATCAATAGAGTGATTCTTGCGTTACTTTTTATTTTTGCGATTTTCTCAGTATTTTATACACATGAATTGAATAAATTCTGAATTTTATCCTAATCGGATCTGACTCGATTCGAGTTTATTTAGAACTGCTTTGCAAGTTTGCCTTCATCAACGCAGATTTGTCTACGCCGAATGAGCCAACGCGGGATTTCTCAGCTTGGGGGTCTAATTTGAAACCACACCCTCTGCTTAACTGGAGCAAGAAAACGATGTTTATGCTGGTGGCAACTTTTTATTGCCGTGCAATCGATTCTCTGCGTTGAAATTCCAAGTATTTACATTTGAAAAGCCAAACTGCGCTCAAATTTCTTTATCGTTGACAATAATGAAGTTCGCTCCCCAGTTTGGCCTAAAAACGCTATCTAAAGATCGCCGTTGTTTCTTTTTGCATTCCAACCGAGGCGCATCTCGTTTGTAATTAAGTGACGAAGTGTACTTCTTTAAAGAATAATGAGCCTAATTCACTGTGAACATTTTTTTTGTTTCTTCTCCTCGGGGGTGAATATTTAAACGCATTCGGCACAAGGACGGGGAGAAAAGCGCTGTCAAACGCTGGAAAAGCATTTCCTCATCCCTAGTGTATGTCGAACAACTTTGCTTTCGACGAACGAGTAAATAAGCCATCGATTGTAATTCACTCACACATCTCTGAACTGAACTTAGTATATTTAAACAATATCGTAATAGTATAATTTTACGGCTTAAGCTTAAATTTGCATAGTTAAAATATTTTTTTATTAAAACTTTACTCCTGAGATTCTGGTCTAATTATATTAAAAAGATAAAATTATGCAGCAAAAAAATTCATAAATATATATATTTCCGTCACTAATACTACTTTATTGATACTGATCATGGATCAAAATGATTTAAAATAATTAACTGTGTCTTATAAAATAAATATTATATACATACATATATCGCTAGAACTTACTAACAAGTTTTTATACAACTAATTTATATATTTTTGCCCTTACGAATTTTTAAGAAGCAAGATTTTTATCTATAAACAAGAGTTTTGCCGAGCTCGCACCAAGCGAAATAACACTAAATAAAACAAACCCTTGAATGGTTTCCATGATTTTAAAACAAAGCCGATAAAATACAGTGTCAATTCCTGCAGTATCCAGATTCCCATTTTATAAAAGGATGACGTAAATATTACCGTTAACGAGTCTAATGAGATTTTTTTTATTTATTTATTTTTAGATTAAATTAAGACCATCGTGGCCTAACAGGTTACCCCAATGCGCCACGATTGTCGAAAATAAATTTTAAATTTATAAAACATAAAAAACGTCAATACATAAATATAACAATACTTAAACATAACAAAAAAATATAAAATATCAAAATTAAATGATACAAACTGGATCAGATCCTCGTAGCTAACATTAAATAAGTCAATATGTAATGCCAACGTATTAAGGAGCCGGATGGCCACAGCTATAGGCGAGTCGGCAAGTGCGGATATCCTAGCCCTAACGGCCATCAAAAGAGGTCTCGATCGTGATTCTCGAATATGTTCCGGAACCCAAAACTGGAGTCTACAGCACCTTTTAGTAATTTGAAAAAATGCTTAGCTACCTACAGCTTTCTGCGAGAACTCAGCGAATCATATCCCAACGCTCCTAAAAGAAAGGCGCTGGGATATATGTACGGATAATAACCAAATGTCCTTTTGTAAAGGTATCTTAAATACATTTTTTGAATTTTTTCCACTAAAAGGGAATATTTGGCTATTCGGGGATTCCAAATTATAGATCCCGATTCAAGAATGCTACGAACTAAGGTGTCATAGAGGATGCGAATAACTGACGGATCGTCAAAGTGAAAGGCATTCCTCATAACAAAGCCGAGCATCTTGGAAGATTTATCACAGACGTCGTGTATGTGTAGAGAGAACCTCCATTTGCTCTCGAAAGTGATTCCTTTAGTGGAAGTTTCTCTAGTCAAAATGTTACCACCGAGATGGTAGAAATAAGCTGATGGCGAACGGGATCGAGAAAATGACACAGTATGGCACTTTCCGACACTAAAGGGCAGACGGTGAATGGAAGCCCATCTCCACAGAGAGTCTAAATCACTTTGTAGAGAGAAGGAGTGTACAACAGATTAAATTTTAAATCATCTGCGTACAGAAGAAAAATTTAATTTTTAATTGCTGTATTTACGTCTATAATAAATAACACAAAAAGCAGAGGTCCCAGATTGGATCCTTGAAGAACCCCCGAAGGGGTAAAATATTCTTTTGACAATCGGCCACCATAGGCTACAAACTGTCTACGATTGTTTAAATAACTCGAGAATAACCGAGTTAAATTATCCGAGCAACCGAGATTCGACAATTTTTTATAATAATCTATGACAAACTTTGTCAAAGGCTTTCTCAAAATCTGTATACACGACATCTACTTGAATTCCCGCGTCGAGAGAAGTCGTCACCGTTTTGGTGAACGACAGAAAGTTAGTAACAGTGGAACGGGCAGGACAAAACCCGTGCTGTTAGTCTAACAAAGCTTGCCGAAAAGATATGAATAAAATAATAAAAAATAGTCTGGTTCCGCTCCAAATTATTATATTAACCAGATGATCGAGAGCTGGAGAAGGCATTAGACTTCTCCTAATTATAAAGGAGACTAGAGACTTTTATTAGATACTTCATTCAGATATACTATTTGACTTAAACGTAAATTTAAGTCAAGTCCTAAATAATCCAAACACATAATTAAAAAAACAGATAACATCTACACCTAATTAATTTCTTGAATAAATATAATGACTGACATTGAATAATTCTATTTTAGTATTATAGTTGTATAATTTCACTTTACGATAATTATATCCTTCATTATGACTCAAATATGTTAAGTTAATTAATTTATGATGAACCAAGATAAGCGTATATACATATGGGGGTACATATTATATTATAATATAAGCGCTTATCTCGGTTCATAATTTGAGATAAGATGGGCGCAAATCGATAATAACATTAATTTAAGTTACTCATTTATAGAAACACGTTTATTATTTTTTGATTAAAAAACTAACCTTTACTATCATATTTATAACCGTTTATTTTTTTTTATATATTACATATATAAAAAAATAAACGGTACACATATATATATTTATATATAACAATATGATTTGTGAAAAACAAAGTGAAAAATTTTTAAAGGAACCTCAGAAAACATTTTCAGTTTAGACGGTAATAATATTTAATTATAATCTTGATACTTAAGCTACAAAAGTTATATTTAGAGTTGCTTCTTTAATAATTACAAATGTATTTATTTGATAAGTTTTAAAACTCTGCATCATTCAGGAGTGAAATAAAAATAATAAAAATGCAAATGTTGCAAAAATCTTCATAGGCAGCGGAAAACCCATAGAGCATAAAGTATGCAAATTTAGATTATAACATAATTTAATTCAACCGGCACCCGGAGGTTATAAGGAACGCGATTCTTCGTTCGCAATCGCTGAATTCGGCAAATACTAAACAAAGAACTTTTCCAGTAAGCCAAAAATTAAATAAGTTTAAATCAATTTTAATCATTGCCATAGCTAATATCTCGACTCCATAGCGAAATTGATTTAACATTGTATTAATTAAAACAGTGTAAAGTTATACTGTTGTTCGACGCTGGAGTTGATACACGGCAAAGTTTAATTTATCAATTTTAATATACAAATAGTTCAAGTCTGAATTAATTAAAGCATAACGCAATTAATAATTTGGATTAATTTCAGTACACACAATATGATAGTTTTGATGGCTGAAATTATTTTCATTGGTATGAAGATATAAAACAACCGTAAAAATAATGTTTACTGTTATATCATTGCTGTTACGATCAACAGGAACATTATGTTGATACTTATGTGCATAACCGTATTTGGGGCATGGGAATAAAATCGACCGTTTCAACTTTTAATTAACTACAGATTTTCGTTCACGGTAAATAAGATTCTTTGGGTTTGTTGTGGGATAGAACATCATACGAAAAACTTTTCCATGTTGTGTTACTATTATAATAATAATATTACCAATAAAACATTATGGCGAATTTAATTAAACAAAGAAACACTAGGTAAATGTATTTTTTTTAATTATTATAATCAAGCAATAAATGAAATCAGTTAATTATTTATTAACAGGTGTCATAGAAAATAAGGAATTACGTTACATTTTTTCACCCCTCATATTACATATAGGTTAATTGCAAAACCACCATGATTAAATTGTGCCCTTATTGGTTTGTCGCTGGTAATAATCGAATTGTTGAATTATGCAAATGGGCATATAAAATTATGATTTACGTCCCCCTTTTCCTATCGTATCGTTATTTTGTTGCGTTTTTCTTTTCTTCTCCCACGTCTGGAAATTTGTTCGGACGCTAAATCGATGTCGGAGTAATTTGGGTCAATTCACGCCATAACTCATGGTATTCCCGAACATAAAACCTCTCACTAGGTCGATAGGTCCAAAGTGATGCGGAGCGGTCACAAATTGCCGAATGGGCATTAACAAATTGAGAGAGAAAGTTGACGAAAGGAATTTAATATAGAACTATGGAACCACACACTCGTAAATATCAGGTCAGTTCATATGCCATGTAGTGCTAGGTTACATCAATTTTTAAATGCACTTAAAAATGGAGTATTTAAAAAAAATGACTTAAATTTGTACTATATGTAAAGAACGGGTTGAATTTATCAATTTTTACATCAATTAATAGTTTGCCATTTAGAAGAGATAATATATATATCTCACAATACGCAAAAAATATGTGCAATAAAAATATTACATCCTCCTATATTTATGGTTAATTGTGTGACGAATTTAAAACGTATTATTTTGACGAATAGTTCAACATTAAAAATAATAGCAAATATATTGATTGACCTCATATTTAATTAAACATAGTTGACCTTATTTTGTGTGAAAGTAATATAAAAAAGCATCTAAATATATTAGCTATTATTTGTCAGTCCCTATTATTATATATGTATATTATTAATATTCACTCAAACAGAAGAGAAAATGAGTAATAGTGAGAGTACAAATAAAGAAGTCACAAGATGGAACTCGCTTCTTTTGAAAGTTTATTGAACTACATCGATTAAATGTGTTTTGAAAAAAAATTTTTACTGATATTCAAAAATTATTGAAAGATTCTTAAATGCAAACGAGAATCACAAATTTTAATATTAAATAAAAAAATATTAATGTGTATTGTAAATATATTATACACATTTTTAAACCAAATAAAATTTGATAGTTCGGATTATCCGTGCACTTCCTCCCCAGCAATAGTTTTGATAATCGACTATACTATAAGTTTATCTATAAAATTAAAATTTTTAAATTTAAATTTAAATTTTACATAAACATGAAACAAACAAAACCAACTGCATGAGAGTGCCAACCCATTCTCGGGCGAGTCATTTGCTTTAACGAATCTAACATTGCTAAAATACACTTATATATTATTTTATATTTTTAATACGTTTATTTTAATAATATAATTAATTTTACAGATATACTAATTATATATAATGTACATGTTCCTGGTTTATAACCATTTTCATGTACAATTTGATAAAAAGAATTTAAAACCAAACGTTTGTGATTATAATTTAAAGGAAAAAAATAAAAATATACAGGAAAAAAAAATATATTTCATTGGTATTATTAACTGAACTAGTATTATTAATATATTGTCTTTAGACTTTAAAGCAATATGTGCTTTGACATTTTATGTTTGTATTTAAATTTAACACATGAGATTAGTGTGTTAGTATGGTTTCGCGAAATATGGTATGAAAATGACAGTGTTTTTTAATAGTTGGTATTGGAAGACTAATATATAATAGATGCAATTTAAATTCCAGACATACAGGAAGTAATATACTGCATATTAGACAATACATAAATTATAATACAATATTAAAAAATAATAAAGATATAAACTCCCATATTATTATGTTCAGCATATAGATTTACAAACAGTGATCCAAACTTATTCATGGAATTCATAAATAATATTACAGAATGCAGTTAAGATCTAATTTTGAATACTGTTTTAATTGGAATCTGGAATTTTAATTTGAATAAATGTGAGGATTTTCATACTTCAAAAATTTAAAAATATGCTATATATATATATTTGGTTTACGACAACGTGTTACTGAAAATACAAGGACAAATAATATTTTTTACCAATAGTAAAAGAATATATTGCAAATAGAATTACTAATCATTTTTATAGAAAAACATAATGTAATTAATGTAAAAAAATAATGATAAAATCAAATTAAAATTTGAATTACTAAAATGTAGATAATATGGATGTGAATATGATATGGAACAATATTTTTAGAATATTGTAGATACTAAAATAAAAAGTCAATATAATTTTAAAACAGAATATCGGTACAAACCAAAACCGTTGTTTAACGATGATGTTAAAAACGTTTTAAAGAAAAGAGATAAATCATACAAAACATTTAAAAAATTAAAAACATAACGAATAGAATACTAAATCGTAAATAAAAAATAAAAAACATACCAACAATGTAGAAATATTGAAGTCGTAGCATTAAAAATGGCTAAAAAACTGTAAGAAAAGACGATAGATGAAATAAAAAATGACCCAAATTAGATGTGGAAAACAATAAAAAAAATAATTAATCCTATATGGAGATTGATGAATATATATATTAAGATCCTTATATAATGGCAGAAAATACATACTACTTTGAGAGTATAGAAGAGATTGTGAATTATTTCTCAGTTTAATAATTTAGTACAATACAATAATGAAACATTGAATGTAAAATTTAGTGAATTTAAATCAGTATCCTTAGAAAAAATTCACAACATAATTTGTAAATTAAAAAAAGGATCCAATACTGATAAATTAGATGTAAATATAATTAAAGAATGTTGGGAAATATAGGAAATAAATTACGTTATTTAATCAATAAAGCACTCTCTGAAGAAAAAATACATAATAATTTGAAGATTGCTATTATTATACCTATACGTAAAAAATATTAAGAGGTTGAGAAAATGAGACCAATAAAAGATTATGAAAGAAGTAGTAATCAAACAATTAAAGGATTTCATTATTTCTCAAAATATTCTATGTGTAATATTCTAACACACATGATTAAAAAAAAATTCCACTAAGACTGCATTACAAGTAGTTATAAATAATTGGTTGTTAGCCAAGGATACAAACAAATTAATTGTAACAATAGACAGAAGAATAATGTTAAAGAAATTAGATAAATTAAAAAAGCCAAAAATAGGAGCCACTTAATATTACAATAAATTGATGATGGTAAATATTTATGACAATAAAAATTATTTATATTTTCTTATTATAATAAAACATGTTTATTACGGTAGCCAAATATATTATAGTCAATATTGAGTATACATTCAATACCAATAACATCATAGATTTCTCCTATTTTTCTGTGTAAAAAATAAATATAATAAAAACATCAGTAGAAAAATTGTTGTAGACTACGAAACACTTTTGTAGACCACTTTCACCCCCTTTCACATTATGGAAATCAGTTTACCTTTCTTATCTTGTTCAGTGTGTATGTTTGTAAGTGTATGTTTATAAGGAATTTTACCAACCCCCACGGCGTGTTGGATGAGAGTTTTATTTAAAGAGAACCGCAACGTAAACAGCGCACAATATTATCCTTATGCAAAATAATTTCGGCACATGAAACGTTTTCTATATTGACAAAAAACTTAATTCCTCGCCGTAAAATTGACTCAAGCTCACGAAAACGCCTACAAAGTAATGTTAAAGCGGAAAAAAATTGACGTAGTACGTCACGTTTGAAAAATATGCCTTACATATTTCGCGTTGTATATATTAGATATAGAGATGTGCGTAAATAAACGAACTTATTCAAAGCAGCATAGGAATATCGCCTGTGAATGAAAAATCGGGACCTTCGGGCAAAAAAGGTTCGCTCGCGAAATATTATATTACACAAATTTAAAAAAAAATCTCGTGAAAGCGCGAGGTAAAAATCCACTTTTATAATCAGAGAGAAATCCTTGTTTTTCTTTAGTAGCAAACGACAGCAGAATTTCTAGTGTTTCGAACAAAACAGATTCAACAGTATCAAAACGTACACCTTAAATGCGAAACATTCGCTTATGTTGAAATCGGATCTTGCGATTGTGGATTTCAAGTTAATCCAACGCTCGATAACAAGGAACCAGCTTTAAAACTGGTCTTGTGAACTCGAAGTGGAAAGGAAATTTGACATCATTCGTGTGTATGTACAAGTATATATGTATGTAGTATGTATGAAGGATCATTTCTATATTCATCCATACATCTATATCTATAGATATATTATGTATGGATATTCTGCTGTTGATGTTGCTATTTTGGTGTAACATATTCCACCCACCTTTAACATTATATCGTGTTATGGAAGGTATTTCCTAGGAATGTCGAAAATAAATTATGATAGATACCATTTTATTGGTTTTTCATTATTAAAGGGATATATTATGATATTTGATTTAAATATTTTGAAAATTTTGATTAAAACCTTAATTAATCAGCATTTTGGAAAGCGTTAGGAGCTCTTACTTTGATTGCATCCTTTCACAAAACAAAACTAATAACATTATAATTAGGTAATCACAAATTTAATGTCGTTTTTTTGGCCGTTGATACCTGAGTACGTTTTTTGTTATATCACATTCCGATGTTTAAAAAAAAATTGTCAAAATTTACGATGGAAGAATTTTTACTAAGTGAACCATTTATATGAAATTGCATGAATGTGCGTGCAATAAAAATTGAATGTGAATCGAATCTGGATGTGGGAGATGATGTCTTGGCTGCAGAAATGGAAGAAAATCCTAATTAAACTGGCCGAGAAACTAAACTAGTCCAATTCAACAGTGCGTGGACACATTAATAAGATTGGGAAGGCTTGGAGACAAGTGTATGGCTTTCACACGAATTGAGCAAAGAAGACAAGTAGGCGCCTATCCGCATATTCTAAGAGTTTATAGATCTTGAAACTGGTCGCCTTTTGTCGATCATTTGATAACCGGAGATGAGAAAAAATATATAAAAGTCAAGTAGCAAAACCTACATTGAAGCACGGGCTCACTATAAAAAAGTTATGTTGCGTATATAGTGGAAATGCAAAGAAATTGTGCATTACGAAACTCTTTAATTTGGCCAAACAATAATAGAAGTCGAATAGTTTCATAACACGACAATTCGCGTCCCCATGTAATGAAACTGACTCTCGATAACATCATGGAATTTGACTAGAATTTTTTATCTCATCCACCTTATTTTCCAGACCATTTATTTCAATTGATGCAACACTTCCTAGACAGAAAAAAAATAAAATGCAAATTATGTAAAAAGGGGTCTATCAGAATATTTTGAATTTAAGCATTTTTTTTTGACCGAGAGGTGGTAAAAAGTTATATCTTTAAAAGTAAATTATATTTTGATTTATTAAAATGAAAATAAACATTATAAAATGTTTTTTTTTTTTGCTTTATTAAAAAATCGACATTTATATTGGGATTGTCTAATACTAAAAACATTTTACTGATCGGATTGATTTCTATAGCTCAGGGGTCGGCAAACTCTTGGAGCAAAAAAGGCAAAATATGAATAGCACAAATAGAACTGAAACCGGGTACCTGGCTACCCGCGCGTTTTTAAAATAACCGATTACCCTGTTATTTTTACAGGTATCCAGTTATTTTAATTTTAATATAGTATTTGATTTCTGGGAATGAAATATATATCTCACACATTTTTTAAGATGCAAAATTCTTCGGCTATTCTTCTATTTTGCAAAAGGGACAGGAAATCTTTATTTAACAATCCGATAATATTGTTTCACAGTATAAGTTTTATAACATATTTCATTTCGACATCCTCAAACATTTACCGTTTAACAAAAAAAAATGAGAGTATTGGCTTAAAATACACACGGTATACTCGGGAGACGGTAGTACACAAAAAACGCCATTTAAGTATTATATATTGTTATTATTTACCGTCAGTGACTTATGAGTCTTGATCGTCTATTATCCATCGATTGATGGGTAGCTCTCTAGCAAGAAATGTGAACAGTTTTTTTTTATTTCAATGCTATTTTTATATCAATTACACGGAATAAATTATTTTATTAGATAATTTATATTTATTATCGATTTAGAAGTAACAAAAAATATTTATTTTTTACTTTTGGAAATGTCAAAAGAGTAAATTCTGCTTGTACAATTGAGTGATACATAATTTTCATTTAAAATTGTATGATGCTTTCAGATGCATCCGCGAGAATTGACAAGTTTCGGTTAATCCTTTGACTCATAGTAGAAACACATTTTTGATGTCAACAATATATTGCGACGGGTGAGACATTTCACGTGTTTTTACAATAAACAAATTCATATATTAAAATTATTCCGCGCTCACAGACAAAAGCAAAATATGAGTGGTTCTGAAATATTTCTTCGCCATTTTTTTCATCTTAATTTGATTTCATCACAAAATTGAATCTTGTCTGTGGCCTTTGAAATTCATATATTATGACAAAAATTAAATCTTTCTTAGATACAACTTTATAAAAATTACATTAGTTTAATATGCGGTGTAATATTAGATAACAAATTGTTTATCCGTTATTCTACGAATATTTTAAAACTGATAAATTTTTCAACAAAAGAGTTCAGACCTTAGTGAATTAAATATGATCGTTAAAATAATTGTATTAACTCTCTTAATGCCAGAAGGCCGAAAAATCGACTTTGTGTTTTTTACAATACATTTTAGTCATCGTTTGTAATACGATATATAAAATAAACGATTTGTTTACCTTAAAAAGAATATTCATCTTTTTATTTTTTTTATAATTATAAGATATGTATATTATCCCTATTTATTATTTTTCACATTAGAATATATTATATTTAGAATTGTTGGAATTTTTTTAAATATTTTTTTAAAAAAATTTTTTTTGAAATGTTGGATTTTTTTTAAATATTTTTTTAATATATATATATTTTTAAATATATTTTTTGTATAAAAATACAGACATTGAAAGGCTTATTATAAATTTTTACATTAATATAGTTTATTGTATATTTAGTAAAAAAGTATTATAATAAAGTTTTTGTGCATGCGTATATATCTGTATACATGCGTAAAGTGGAGGTTTTTTGACCTGAAAACATTTTGTGATTAGCCCGTTTATATCCGTTGTAACATATCCAGAGGGAGTTGTGTGGACACGGGCCAGAACGTGTCCTCCATTCCTGAATTTACTATCGAAAACCGAGGTCCTTATATATCACATATATTATTTCAATTGTCAAAATGAGGCTTTTATTATTTTTTTTTATTATTCATCCTAACAATATTTCACTAGTGACACAAGTAACAATCTACTCTGATATCGTCTCGAGATTATTTACTCAACATCCGAAATAACACCACTGAACGATGTGCGTTTTGATACCAAGCCACATATTGAATCGCATACTAAGTAAATATTTTATAGCGCAATTTCGAAGGATAATACGCTTATCCTTTACCCACTAACCTACATTTGTAGTTTCGGTTGGCGCCAGATGAGAAGATCCTGTGTCGCTTAAATTAAATACAATTTCTGCCAATTTAAATTCATCAATATTTTGCAATCGCTATGCAAACGACGAATAACACTCTGTATCATTTTGAGCCGAAATTTACTAATCAATTTATAGAATCTATCTGAAAAAAATGCGATTAAAACAATGACGTCTATTACATTTTTGGGTAAATCGATAATGTTTCACCCCCAGGGGTTTCAGACTCCGTACTGATTAAATTTGTGACACAATAGCTCTCTCAAGGTATATGCCTAATTATCTTACGCAGAAAATTCGTTTAATCGAATCAAGCGCAGCATGGAAATTTTCTTCAAGAGAATTTTACTTTTTGTATAAAAAAATTTTACGTTAAATATTCCATTGCAATGAAATAAATACATTTACGAATCATAAACTCTGCTAAAAAACGTCAATATCATAAATGAATTTTCTTTAACTTTAAAATTGACTTTTCATAAAACTTTTTCAATTGGAAACTTTTAAATGTATATTATTGAAATACATTTGAAAAACCATCTTGATAAATTGTTTTTATGCGTGCTGTAAAACATATTCAATACGACAAATATGTTTTATTTCTAAAAGCAATATGACTCGAAAGTTGACCTAACCTAACCGACAGTATAGATTTAAACGACCGTATCGCTTATTCATTGCTTTAGTGTGTAAGCAATATCTACATATGTTACTGTATTTTTATTTTTGCATTACTTTATTTAAAAATAAGTAATCATTTAAAATATAGGAAAACATATTACTTATAATTCATGGCAGAATTCCAGATTTTTTATTTTTAATAAAGAGTATTAATTTATTCTTAAATATAGATATTGTAATCTTTAAAGTAGTCCCTATCATATATAACACACTTTTACTAGCGTTTATTTTAATCCGCATAACATTTATAAAATGAACTATTTAATCATTAATTCACATTTTTGTATATATAATACAATATAAGGCGTTGTTCAATGTCCCCTTTAACTGAAAGAACAGGAAATTTAGCTTAAGGCAACTATTCTATGCTTTACAGTTTATTAAAGCCTACGAGCTTTAACCCATGGACAACTGCGATTGCTTTCGACCTCCTACCTGGGTTGTCGCCAGTTAAAGTTGCGGTCAGATTGAAATGAAATGAGCGTGTGCGCGAGCCACAAAAAAGGCCATTTAGTGTTGTCTTAGATATGACATACATACGTCTAAGTAAGCTAGAACGTAAGCCTCTTAGAACCTCTCAAAGGCCTTAATTTTTCCATGCATAACTACGAGATGTCGATGCTGAAGGAGGAGCAACTCAAGTCGCATTTGAAACAGGCTTAGTGTCCGGTTATAAACTAGCTAATCCAATGTCAGTAATGAAACAATCTTAGCCCTAACCTTCTTTATGTTAAAAGTCCATCGGCGTTGCCACTCCAACACCGCAGCTATATGTTGATGACCAAAGTGGCACAATGTGGTTTGACCCTCCCTTAGGGGAGAGATACCTTTTATCTCGGCGAAGCGACCTCTCCTTTGACGGAAAACAGTGACCCTCATTTATGCCGTGAGGTCTATTGGGTCGACCCCGGCGAACGATTTGAGTCCGCGTGCGAAAATGTAGTTTTAAACATCATGATCTTCACCTCAAAATTAAGACCTTAGTTTACCGCCAGTTGCGACAATTGAGACCAGCGTCTATTTACAGATGAAGCAATATTTGCGAAAAAAGAGGAAAAAGACACATTTGGCATCACTACAGTGTTGCTTATGGCGATTTTTTTCTGAATTAATAGTAAAGTGTGAGCCGGTTCATTATCATTGTGCAAAATTCAAGAATTTTAATTGTTTTTAGAAGTATAATCGAAGAGTATTTTCCTTTAATTATAGCAGTGAAACTTATATTTCTTTTAATAGGTATTTTTGTTATCATTTGTTATTTTCAGTATTACACATGTAACGGAAAATGCCTTCACCAAAAAATTATATTTAATAAATGCATGCTGTATCAGCAAATATATATAGAAACATTAAGTGCAGGTACCTTGGTACCAATGACGTAGCTAGATACGTGGCGGACCGTCCCGGGCGGCACTTACATGGGGGCGACATTTTCGCAATGGAAGGACCGTTCTTAAACTAAATGCGCTAAAAAATATTTGCACCTGTATAGATAATATAAAATACCTATATGTCCAGAATAACTAAGATCTATCCTAGTATACGAATGTGAGACGTAGACACAGAGAACCAGTGATTTTTAAAGGCTACAGGCTTTCGAGAGAAAGATTATAAGGAAGATTTTGAAGCCTTCTTGCCTAGATGGGGCTCGGTAAAACAAATAATTATACGAGTTGTATTAGGAGCCTGATGTCGTCAAGTATATTGAAATATAACGGCTTAGATGGGCCGGCATCTGTCCCGCATGTACGACTCGAAACCTGCAAAGCGACTAACTGTTTATAAGGCAGAGAGTAAAATGAGCGCAGATAGACTGTGACTGCATTACTGAATGGATTAGTCAAAAATCTCTGAACAAACTTCTTCACTAAATAAGCTTTATTATTGTATTATTGAAAACTTGACAATGTCCATATTTAACTTAAAATACAACCAGTCTTTTTGACAACATTTGATTTATATTTCAGACGAAATTTAATAAAAACTGAAATTTCATTTTATGGTCAAAAATAATAAAATCTAATAATTTATATATTATTTTGCCTTCGAATTAAAATTATATTTTTTACTAAAAGATTACGGTTTTTTATTATATTAAAAATATAAAAAAAATCACATTTTTTATATAGTCTGTATGTGGCGGTGACACAATGAAACGAGTTTTTTACTCGTGGAAATTTTCATTCTAAATTTTGCCATTACAAAAGAAATTATCATAATTGATTGACAAAAGAGGGTTTTGAGAGAAAATTCTTAAAATACTATTCCAGTTTATATAACCGCCCATCCTAACAACAATTTAAATAAATTAATATACTTTCTATTTTATAATGCGGTTGTATATATGTGTTGTTAATATCTTCTAACAATTATACACACATTAATTATAAATACAGTTTCTTTCTTCATTTAATGAAAGGACTATTTACCTTTTATAACAAAGCTGAATATGATCAAATTAAAAATCTCTCGATAATGTTCAGACTCATTAGCCTAATATGGTTTTCTCTTATGATTAGAATCTGCTCACGATTAGCCTTCAATAGAATTTCAATATCTAATATCGATATTAATCCCTGCATTGTTTACGTGTACCTTATAGAAAACTCCCACGAGGAGACATGAACATTATTACCTAGTAGATATATTAATTTCGTGATATTATAATAGGCCGTTTGCTTCCATGTATCGACCTTGTAAAACATAATATGTTTCGGAAAATGTCGTTTTTCGCACATGGAAACTAGTCAGGCCCGCGGCTACATTATCGAAATTTTATGATATAAACATTTTCCGGCAAATAAACACGGACAATGTTTTAACATCCCTTGAATTTGTAAGCAACAAAAGGTCGGGTCAACCCAAATGACCCTCTAGAGTTGGAAAATTACTCGTCCTTACAACTCAAAGACTTTAAGATCAGGAAGCAGAAGCGTACGCATACATTTGTATACGCTAAACATATATTTAACATGTTTATGAATCGGACGCTATAAAAACGTACATAGGTGTATAATATTTTAATAAATTAAAATAGCTTAAAATATTTTTATTTCGTTGATTTAAATTATTATACCTAATTTGCATTTTAACAACTGTTGCAATTCATTTTTCAAGTACGTGTGCTATTGACCTACATAAATATAATATTAAATAAATTGCTGTGATGATGACCATAATGATAAATTACTGCAGCATAATCATTTTATTTATGTACTAAATTATGTAAATATTGTGCGACTATACATTTAATTTATATATATCGAATAAAGTGGAAGATATGTCAATTGTTCATCTAATAATTATGCATACTTTATAACCATTGAATTTATTTAAAATATAGTTTATAAAATATTTAGTTTTCGGGTTTTAGAACCGTGTGAGCTTTGTGGGTCTTTGTGATTCACCAAATAAATGTTTAGAACGTATATTTCGGTATCGAAAGCAACTATTAGAGTTCCAAATTACGTGAAGTGTTTGCGAAAAGCCCTTTTATATAATTAGTGGCAGTGGCAACATGTTTATTTTGACCAATTAAGCTAAAGGATCAAACCTTTTTGTTCGTTTGTTTGAAAAATGCTCGTTTTTGTAAGGTTGGCCACCATACATAATTGTATTTTCTGCTGCTATGAATGAGTCTTTTCCAGACGCTTAAATTAAAATATGTACCGTTCTAAGCACAACAATATGTTTTAGTCGGAAATACGTTTTCAACTTTAATTTAGTATGCACATCGCCAAAGTTTGCGATTTGCGTTTGTGCCGAAGATGCTCGACTTCGTTGTTCGGAGCGCATGTAACTTTAAATATTTATTATTTATTCGCGTTCTATAAGATACGCTAGTCTATTTATTTATATTATGGATTCTCAGTGAATCGAATTACTTTTTGTTACTGGAGAGGATTCAGAAAAAAAATCTGAGATATATGTACATATATATACAAAAGGGAGTACGAGCCGTATCCATATTTATAGCCTAATGCATTTTTTAAGAGCGTTGGAATACAATTTACTGTATTTATTAGCTGCGGACTGTAGAATGCGCAAGAGAGTCGCGATTGCGTCCCTTATTTTAAACTGTTGCGGCTAGAACATTACAGCTCGAGAACGCTCTCTTTACGCGAGACATCCAACTCCTTAACGAGCTTGCCACAGTGATGTTTTCAATGATAGCTACGATGTACAATTTATGTAAAATGATCTACACGTTGCTGTCATTAAAAAAATATTTATTTATAATGTATTTTTGTGTGTATTTGAGAAACCTTTTCAATATTTAGTGTTCAGATATTAATAAATTACTTCACTACAATGTATTTTGCAACTTTGGCCTACATTTTAATGTACATAAAACTTGCCTATTCATTAAGATTAAGTCTGTAAAATTTAATAACAAGGTTTTACTATTATACACAATAGGCTTATTAGATATTCTATGATAAATTATAGAACGGTCTATAAGATGCATTTAACAAATATTTTTCACAAAATATATAAATATAATGAAATAATTTTATTTTATATTAATAAAAGATCTATTGTACATATATATATATAAGTATATGATAAAATACTGGTTTTATACTATCTTATTATCACGCTTCATAGTCATAATAGAAACTTTTGGATTTACTCTCGGGACCATAAGGTGAGATGCAATTCAGTCGTTTAAATTCAAACGAAACATGATATTGATTAAATTTACATTATATGTATATACATATCAAAAAGAGAAAAAGTAAAACCATAGTAAATGCCACTAGCACGTGGCCACTGGGGGCGCAGACCTTTGACAACGCGGCATCTACCGTGATTCGAATTTGTTATCTGGCATTTGGCTTAGGGAAATGGGTTATTTTTACCAAATATTCTTAGACTAGGATGAAACACTGAAATTTTCATCGACAATTTAGCCTTTTTTCGTGGAAAGCAGTTTTTATCTGGCTCTGAAAAGCGGTTTAGTGTGCATATGTGGTCACTATATGACATTTAAAAAAACAATACTAATAAAATAATTATTGTTGAACGCACTGCGTTAAATATATTTATAATAAGTCGAAAGAAATGGTTAAAAAAAAATGATTTAGTTATTGTCGTTAAATAATAATACAGTTATTGAGAATTTTATTACATATTTTGTATATATCGCAACATATCTAAACTAAAAAGCTTTTTAACAGAAAATCTCTTTGCTAAGCAGCAAAAACATTTAAAATCAGTATTTAAATTAGTATATGATATGTAAAGATATGTACATAAAATATATAATAAAAAAATTCTCAAACTTATAATATTTAAGACGAATAATGAAAACTTATTTGTTTAATCAATTCGTGTGTTATTATATTAGTTCAATATATGTATACATAAATACACGTATGTATATATTGATATATAAATATAATATTGAAATAAATTATATAATATATTTAGTTATGTTTAGGTTGGTCCAGTTAGTAATAAATCATGCAACCCTTTTAATCCCACTGTTTGTCATGCATTCCACTCTATATCCTCGGCCCTTGCATTTCCCAACATTCACAAATACATATGTATATATGTACTATGTAATATATTATATTTATAGCTAGATTTTCCAAAAAACTACGTTATACCCTTACTTTTTTGTCGCGTGTTCATGCGTTTTAACTTCTTTGTACTCGATTTTACGACTCGAAATCAGCACATAATTTTATTACGCTACAATAGATCACGTGGGGGGAAATAAGTGGTTTGGAAAGCTTTCATTCGAAACCCGTAAGTATGTCCTATTCTAAAAAAAGATGTTTTTTCTGTTTATTGTGTGATCCTTTCAGAAAACAACGACTTATTTATTTAGTGAAACGTGGGTTAACATAATTTTATCAAAAATCTTTTGCTTTGATAGGTACTACAAGGAATAAGTTATATGAGCGTCGACGTTCTTGTAGAAGAGTAAATATTAACTTGCGTTTAAATGGGAATTGAGTTTTCTAACTCGTTGTTAAATTTAAACTGTTTATCTCCGCGACAACTAGATTTATGCAACACTTCTTTGTAATTTATATGCATGTATATAAATAGAGACTGACCGAATATTATGTTTCAACATAAACATATTTTTTTACAATATAGTTCAAATTTTTGCAATAAAGGTCAACAGAGTATCGAAAAATTCATTTGAATTACGGAACCACCTAAATATGACATCGACTCAAATTGAATCATAACATATCCAATAGACCAAGAGAAATATTATATTATATAATAGATTCTCGCATCTGCAACATATATACATTGAATAGCTAGTACAAAGCTGCAACAACGACAAAATGAATTCGCTTAAAGATAACGTCACATTCGACAAAAAAGCAACTGTGCATAAATAAATGTACTTTATAATTTTCATTAACATCATCAACACGACAACACGAACTGCCGCTCGTATAACCATTTAGAAAGCTGATTTACGTGTATGGCATTCAGCTTTTATATTTAGTCATTGAAATCATTACAATTGACCCCAACAATATATATGTTTATATTTTATGTTTCAGATGGAAAGATGGATTATGACTAAATTCCGGTATTGAAATTCTTGCAAGAATTATAATATCAGATCTATGAGGAATAATGGTCGATGTATTTAACGAAGATTGGCATTTGGAAGATTATGGCTCGGCGAATTACTCAAACGAATCTGACGTTGAAGGCGATCCGGGATTTGTTTTGAAACATGGACTTACAACAACCACTATTTTGTGGTAAAACATAATATGCAATTAATAATATTATATTATATAAACATATTGTCATTTTTTTTATAATTATTACAGTATAGCGTACAGCATTGAATTTGGATTAGGACTACTTGGTAACTGCTTTGTGGTGGCAGTTGTTATACGTTCCCCTAGAATGAGATCACCAACTAACCTTTTTATAGTGAATTTGGCATGTGCCGATTTGTTGGTCAATGTTCTTTGCCTTCCATTCACACTTATAGCAAACTTAATTCCTGGTAAGATTTCTTTAAAATGTGGATAAAATATATTTCATAGATATAATAACTGTTTTCCAGTAAATTTTAAGATCGCGAAAGATACATCAATTTAATTATAAAGTAATAAATAAATAACGTGCTAAGATAAAGGTTATATATTTATATACGGCCAAATAATGTGAAATGCTTATTAAATATTATGTTGTTATATAAAAACACGGTTTGGACGCAAAATTTAATTCAGAGTTTCAAATAATTATTTTATACAAAAGAAAATCTCTTTAATTAAGTACACAAATTCGGAGTAATTTAATTGCTCATTGTTTTATCAAGCATTACGGCTAAATACAGGGCGCGGCAGAGAAACGGGAAATTATAAAAGTCAATTTTCACGGGCAACGCTGGCTTAAGGGTAATTCGACTACATACGCTGTATTTTTAGCACCATGGCATTTATTAACCAAAAATCAATGTACCGGTGCGTTCGCCGTATTTAAAAAATGACGTGGCCACTCAATGGTTATTTCGCAGCCTTTTTGACATCAACCAGTGTCATCTAGTCGTGTCATTAAAATATGTATTAAAAACTTTAAAGAAACTGATTATGTACTGAAAAAAACTTATAAAGAAAAAAGTTTATGTTCACCAAAGAACACTGCCAAATACAGTAGAATCCCCAATAACACGGTAAATTGGATGCCCGTTACTTTATGTGTGAGCCAGCCAAAGGAAAAATATCTTAACACACGCGCCAGATTCGTACGTCCCCAATTTACCGTATTATTGGGGTGTCTACTGTACATATCAGTCACATTTTACTTGTGAGGCCATTCGAATAGTGAGGTCTATATTGCCCTCCTACACAATATTTCCACGCTTAAATGCAAATCTTAAAACATAATCTTTCAATATTGATTTTGTAATTCATTTCAAAAGATATATACAAATAAACCTCGGACACGAATGATTTTTGATGCTAAGAGTGTATAATCTTTATATCTATAAAAACTGACAAAACTGTAGTTACTTAACAAAGAAAAAAAAGTTTGTCACAAACACATAAGAGCAAACGATGCAAACGAAAACCGTGTTGCTGGTCTACTGAAGCCTGCCAACAGTGATTATGGTTATACACGTTGAGAACTATATCGAGCAACAACGCAGGAGCCGAAGAAACAACAACTAGACTTAATTTTTCAATACACTATCACCTTTTTGTGAATCGAGATGATTTTCTTACATCTTTACGAATCAAAAAACGATAGTTTTAGTGTCAAATTGATAATATATTGAAGAAGTGCAAAGAAATCAATCTGACAGCCTTTCAAAATAAAGTAATTTGTATTACCTAGATCACAGTTCTTCAACCTGGGTTCCGTAAATTTTTATAAGGGTTCTGGATTTATGAGACTTTATTCATAAAGCAAATATCTATAACTGCTAATAACTAAAACTATTCTTAATAATTGTGTTAAAAATTGTAAATGTTATCAAAAGGCCATTGAATGCATTCATTTTCACCCTATTATTTAAAAATATGGGTAATTTACATAATATAAATTTAGGGTTCTTTGAAAAACTATAAAGAGCTCCAAAGACTGTAGAAGGTTTAAGACACTCTGATCTAGATGAACGAAGAGTTGTATAATTCTAACGTCTAAATAAACCGTTACTTTTAAAAAACTAAAACTCTCAGTCACATCTAGTATTTATAGTATTATAAATTTATTTTTTTGAAATAATATTATTTTCTATAAAAATTTGTTTGGAAGCTTTCTTACTGTGTTATTTTGACATTCTTACAGCTTGGGTACTCGGTAGAATAATTTGCAAAGGAGTTGCATACTTTCAAGGCGTCTCAGTATCAGCTTCTGTGAATACTCTACTGGCAATATCACTGGAAAGATGCAAAGCGATCAGTTCACCGCTCAGCGGTTCTATGACTACTCGTTCTTGCCGTATAGTAGTCACAATAATATGGATTTTCGCCCTGAGCATCAATTTACCTTGGATCGTAGTCTTCACCTTAGAGCCAATTGGTATCACTGGAAGTAAAGCACAAGTGTGTCTAAACTTAATCAATTATAATGCTAATATAATTATGAGAATTCTTATTAATTCATTACTTTCAGATATGCACGGAACTCTGGCCGAATCAAGAGAGTGAAAAGTTCTTCTTCATATTTGCTAATTTGGTTGTATGCTACTTGTTTCCATTATTTGTCATATTGGCATGTTACATACAAATGTGGAGAAGGGTGTCTCTAAGACGAATGCCCGGAGCAGTCGGTGGTCAAATTATTTTAAATAGAAGTAAAGTTAAGGTATTAAAATATAATACTATATTTATAGCTTGAATCTATACTTTTTTTGATAATAGTTTTTATTTTAGGTTTTAAAGATGTTGTTTGTCGTCGTAGTAACGTTTGCTCTCTCGTGGCTACCGCTATATGTAGTGTTCTTTATAGTCAAATTTGGTTTATCGGCAGATTTAAAACCCGATCATATCATCATAACTCTAATACCGATGGCTCAGTGGTTGGGTGCTTCTAACTCGTGTATAAATCCCATTATATATGCATTTTTCAACCGAAGGTTCAGAGCTGGTTTCAAAGCCATAATCACATCCAGATCCTGCTGCAGCACTTTACAACACGAAAAATATAATTCTTGTTATCAATCCTGCGATAATAGATTGAGAAGTATCAATTTGACTGTTATAAAGAACGACAAGTTTGAACCATCCTATAAGAAGAAAATCACAAGATCAAAAAGTGCACACATCGACTTTAATATTTCAAATAACATGGGGCAGAGGAGCAAATCTATTAATTTGTCTGAAAATGTCGACATACCAATGAGGATTATTAAACATAAGAATGAAATAAAACACAACGGAGCAAGTAAGGTGTAAATAAAACATGTATGAAGGATTTAAAGAATAAATATAAATAATAAAATTGAACCCACGTGCAGTAAGACAGCATAATATATATACAAATATATTATTTATATATGTTAATATTTTTTTCCTAAGGAGTATCAAGTTTTCAGCGTATAAATAAATATCTAGAATTTCGTTTCCTGTTTGTAAGTTCAATTGTATACATCATTACATAAAGCAATTTGTAAAACATTGGTATATTATAATAAAAGTGATTTAAATTTCTTTATGTACATATATAATAAATAATCTCACTATTTTACATAATTATATTATCTATGTGATACTTTTGTAATATAAAATTATGATTTGTCGCAAATTCAACGTTTCAATTAATACTATAATAAATGTTTATATATTTTTCTATCAATAATTTTATTATATGTGTGTACATTGAAAAATTTGTTAACAGTAAGATTTATTTTTGTATGTAACGACATTGTCTCGTCATTGAAATAAATTATTTATAATGAATATTAAGTACAATGTAAATTAACAATAAATCTTCATTTCAAAGTATTAGAAATAGTCGTTAGATTTTCTGAATTATTGTACACGTCAACTTTATTATGTTTACTCTTGAAAAACAATCGTTTAATTGCTTTAGTTAACGGATCGCTTGCTACAATTTGCACTTTATCTTGCATAAAGTATTTTTCTATTTCTTCGAAACTTTTGCCTTCAGTTTCAGGTAAATATAAATATAAAACTATGAAATTTATAATGCTGATCACACAATAAAACCAAAGCACACCGTAGATTCCCAAGGAAGTTTCCAAATTGTAATAGGTTTTAGTTGCGACGAATCCTATTATGTATGCAATGGCTGCTGTTAAACCGCACGCGTAGCCTCGTCCCCTATGAAATAATAATAAATGTTATGAATTGCTTTTGTATGGTTACAGAAATTAATAATAGTCATACCTCAGCGGGAATATTTCAGATACAAGCATCCACGGTATAACACAAATTCCAGAAAAACCAAAGACATTGTATAACGCAAATAATGACATCGCCATCCAAGAATATTTCAGTGTTAGAGTATTTTTTATATTGTACGAACTTGTATTTAACGGTATGTGTGAGTATGCATATAGACCTAATAAAAACGTACATAACGAACAAGCAAATAATGACAACAAAAGTAATCGTCTCTTCCCAAAAATTTTAATTAATGGTATCAAAATAAATACGCAAACTAAAGCTATGCTACCGGTGATTACCTAAAACATATAAAATATGTAGATGCAAAATATAAGTAATTTTAATATGATATTATAGACAACATAAAAAATCTTACCGTTGCAAAATTAGCATCAATTGGAAAGCCGAAGCATTTAAAAATATTAACCATGTTTGGTCTTGTCGGTAACAAGCCAACTAGATGGTAAGAGAAAAACAAATATATTATTAAAAGCAATGGTCTTAGCATTTCCTTTCTAGTGATGTCTTTTAACAAAGTCATAATTCGATCCTTCAGTCCTTGATCTTTATGCGAACATTGCATCGTAGGAATTTTGCATATATGGCACATAGCACTGTTCTGTTGATAAATTATCAAGTCATCGAACTCTTTTTGTACATCTTTAGGTTCCACCCAACCTCTGATCCAACATAAAGCTTTTAAAGCCTCTCCTTCTCTTCCTTTCGATAACAACCATACGGGAGTATCTGGAATCTAAAAATTCAAGAGTTTAGCAATATAATTACATAAATTGAAAAAATTAAGCATACAATATAGCTGACCAATATAATAGATAGAAAGGTTATTAACGGGATGGACAAACAAATAGCTGCAGCGGTACGCCAGTCGAAACAAGTACCCAGCAAATACGACAAAAATACTCCAAAAGTAACACAAAATTGAGATAACGTTGTTAGCATGCCTCTCATTGATGGATGACTGAAAAGTACAAATAATTGTTATTTCAATGTAAAGATAAAGAACCTAGAGATTCTGAATAAACTGTATCAATAGGTACCACTGTATCTATAAAAAATATACACATACAGTAGGCTACTGCACTTTTATGTAAGCAAGTCTTTTGAATTCAAATCTTTGTCATTAAACTATTAGACCCCGTCCATATATTAAAACATAAATTAAAGAATTCTTATTTTACCTTATTTCTCCTATGTAAGTCATTATGGGAGCTTCCATTATACCCGTTCCGAGTCCAAGTAAACCAAAAGCTACAAACACAGTTGCTGTATTTGCAGCAAAATACAATATCAACCATGCTAGTATATGCGGTATGTTGGCAATCAATAAAGATCTCTTCCTACCAAAAGGCTCTATAAGTGCACCAGACATCAAACTGCCAATAGGTTGTATTATAAAAGCGATGCTTCCTGTGATATACAAAATGTATCAATATATATATTAACATTTATTATAAGCTATTATCTCACCAAACCACGAGGCTTGTTCTTCCGTAAAAGATAAGGGACCCTCAGCTCCCAAAAGTGCTGGTATAACAATAGTTGAAAAACTCATGGAAATTCCCAAATCCAACATCATGAGATTTTGTGTTGTGCCTGCTAAAATCTTTAAAATATGATGCAAAAAATGTTTTATTCACTTTAAATAATAATAATAATCAAGGAAGTTATATAAAATAGATGGTTTGTAAAACTGAAGCATGGGATTACGAGCGCAAAAAGCAACATATTGAACTGTAAGTATGATTAAATTCACATAGCTAAGCTTAAACATATATGTATAAATTGGCGGTACTATTTGGCGGTGATTAATGAAAAGTAAAAAATAAGTAGTGGTTAATTTTGTTCTCCTACCTCACCTATTACAACTATATATATTTTAATTAATGTCACGAAACTACCCGTTAAATATGAGTCACAATTACTTGTTAAAAGTATAATAAAATTAATTGCTATAATTATTTATCATGCAAGCAGTAAACAAACGCACGTGCCGATCGCCTTTTTGGGCGAATTAGGACTATTCGCAAATGCACCTTTCAAATAGATTTAAACAAAGAAATGCGACGTCGATGCCAATAATTTGAAATGCAATGTCGATAGGAGTGCCTACCAAGTACCCGAATTACAAGTGCTCAGAGACAGCGTTGTCAAATCTCCAGCTGAATAGTCGTTACGTGAAGTAACAGATAATAGCATTGTCTGTTTTTGATCCGAAGCATGCAATTGGCCAAACGGTCGAGTGTAGAAAAGAACAAAACACCCAGGGATGTCATTGGGGGGAAGGGCAGATTCGAGCATTTGTCAAAAGGCAAAAATTCACGGCAAATGCAATAAAATCGTGTCGGCACCGTCGCAGTGGGAACGCTCGATAACGAGCGTTCCCACTGCGACGGCGCGGAGCATTTTTATTGCTTTTGACGTGGATTTTTGACTTCTGAGAAGGGATAATTGTTTTTTGAGCTCTCCTATTGGTCAAAATTCGGTTTAGATATGCTTAATTACAAGGTATTTTAGGCGGAGTCAGATATTCTTTAATAAATATGTTTTAAATTATATAAATTAATAACTATATATTAAAAAAATAAAGTTAGGTAGAAGAGACAATTTAAAAAAAATGAATTTAAAAATCGTAGACATATTATTATTGTTATCATTTTTTTACGCTGCCAAAATATTTTGATTTTATTAATACAGCTAAATTCGAAGTCCATAAATTTTACGACTCTACAACCCTGCTAATTACACAAATCATATGTGATTTCAAAACTGTTTAGCTAAGTTGTCCTCTACGACCCTGAAGAATAAAAATAATAGAAGATCAGAATTAAAATAATGAATGATCATAATTATATTATTCAGGGTCAGAATAAGTATCAAATGGCTAGAATAAAAAACATACGATCAGAATAAAATTATTGGACGATCAGAATTAAAATATCGGGCGATCATGTGAAGCGAGCGAGTGTTGGTTAGAACATTGAACACCCCATGAATAACTTTCAACGAATCTATTTAATTATATATAGGACGCGAAGCTATTCAGAGCGACGAATGAAGCGGGAATAACGATAGAGCGGCAGCGGATACCACGCTTGGCTGGTTTTGCTCACATCTGAAAATGTTACAACTCAAACCAAACAAGTTGGCCCAAAAATACCTTGACAATGTATTATTGTGCTGACCATCTGTTAACGTAAAACTAACATTGAGGTTAAAATACAGATCATATAATATAAATACTAGCTGTTCTTTATAAATACTGACCAATGAACTATAATAAATACTGACTAAAAAAAAATACTCTGAACATCTGTTAAAATAATATTTACTATTTAAAATAAATTCTGACCAATTCAATTTAAATTCTCACCATTTAATATAAATTCTGAACAATTCATATAAATTCTGACTATCGAATATTTATTTTGGCCGCCTATATTCTGACCCATGAAAAATAAATTCTGACCCGAAAAATACGATTTTGTAATTACTTTAGACTTGCGTCATCATTGCAATTAAACAAGGAAGTAATTAATAGTTCAGCGAGAAAAATGCATTGACATTTGCTTAATCTAATATTTACACACATAAAATCATACGTTTTATATATATTCAATTTTATATTCCAAATGCAAATACAATATTATTATCACATCTCGATGAGAATGATAAATATTATTTACACAATTGATAAATAAATTAGGTTATTATGTAAAAATAAAGTGGATATTTTAATATTAATTTTATATCTAAAATTTCTGTGAAATGGTTATTTCATATCTATGTAGCTTATTTGTAACATAAATGTAATTAACTTTAATTGTATGTAATACTAATTAATTAGTTACTTCTATCGCTAATTTATTTCTACTGGCTATGATCAAAAGTATATAAAACCTGTTAGATAATAATTTAGTAATCCATGTTTAGTTACCTGCGATATAATAGACTTTATAGACTGCGAAGGCTCAGTTGCGATAATCTCGTTATTCATTTTAATACTTGTGATTATCTATTTGTCACACGATTTAATTTAATGGTATTATGCTGTATATATATTTAACGCTTCGTTGTTGTTTTTATTATCTTCCGTTGCATCGCCGTTCCGCATCAGAAATGAAACGCGTCCGTTGCCATTTGTAAACTAGCAGTAACTGGATAGTTAAGTAAGTGAGTTAGCTGCAAATGATTTAGAGCGATTTAGAGATTTTAAATGTGATGCTTTTAAAACTTTGGTAATAAATTCAGTGTTTAATATTATAGTATTAATCAAACAATCATAGTATAAATTAATCGAGATATAATTTAGACATCGAATGCCATTAATTTACCGAAACAAAAACAGGACGTCCCAAGAAATATCCCGATACAAAGTTTAACAAAATAAAATTAGTATAATAGTCTTTTGTCATCTAATATGGCGTCCATTTTTTGTGAATGGCCACAAAGAGTTAAGGATGATTGCAAATATGAGATAAGGAAGTAAGCGTTTAATTATAAATTAGCATATAAGTCGAAAATTAAAAAAACTTCCATTTCTATGCAACGCTTTCTTTTTTATCATATATTTGCAATCATTCGTCACCTTTCTCTATCTTCAATTGATAAAAAATTGAACTTTTCGTAATTATATACATACACAAAATGGATGCTTATGATGAACTCTACTAATACGCTATTAAACATAAAAAATAAACAATGTTTTTATGAATACCAAAAAATTCATATTTATAATATTTTAATACATAAAAACAAAAACTTAAATTTAATATTTTTGCATTATACTATTATCTTAAAATTTTAGTTGATTTAAGTATTAAAAAAAATCTATTGAAAAAATGAAAATGTAGCTTACCCCCTTTTCTCCTGATAGTATCAAACGTCAGGTGTTATAATGTACTAAGTGCTCTTTTGCTGTTGCTAAAAGATATATTTAACAAATTGTTTTATAATATATTATAGTTATTTCGTACTTTTTTCGTGATATCTTTTCAATAACAACAAAAGAATGAAAATCAAGTACATATTTAATATACACAATTTCAATGCAAACAATTGAGTAAAATATCTAAAAAATCAAACTTCTGTTTATTTAAGTAAATCACAACTAATGAAATATTTTTTCCGCTATAAAATTAGATATTGGAAAAATACCATGCACGTGTATTAAAAAAATAAATATTTTCCATCATCACCATTATGTAAGAAATTGCCTTCATTAAATATTACAAATGCATATGACCAAATATACCAGTTTTGCTACTAACAGTGGTTACAAACAATTGGGTTGTACCTAAACCTTTTCATATTGTAGGACTGAGTTTATCTATGAAATATTCTAGGTCAAGGTGCACTATAAAACATACATACTTTTTCTATTCGTTCAATAGCAAAATACAAACATGACTCTTGACATAATATCTTAAAACATACAACAACGCATTATCATCTATTAATAAATTCAATACATATTTTTAAATAATATCAAATTAAATACCATATTACCAATTTAAAATTTTAATAATATTAGTGGGGTAAAATATTATCATAATTATGTCACATCAAATATTATATTCACTATCGTATATTTTTTCATTTCAAAATATAAACATATTTGTTATAAATATTATTAAAATAAATGTTAATAATCACTAATAAAAATCAACATTCTGAATGATTTATTGCATTCATAATTATGTTCATTGTGATGTCAAACGTAATAGATTCAATAATATAACTATTCTTAAGGTAATATATGTATGTACATCTAGCTAGATAGATTAACTTGGCTATAAAATTGATTAACACTAAAAAATAAATTAAAAATGCAAAAAATATGTATTTTATATGAAAGCTAATGTCTGTTTAAATATCTGTTTCGGATAGAAAGGATGACAAATGTTTTTAAAAAACCGTTTTGCAAAGAGTCACGTAAATAAGATAATACAGCAGTAAGAAGTTTCTAGAGAAAAGCCAAAATAATTAAGATATATGTGATGCATAGTCGCCCTATTATTGACTGTTAAATGTACGCTTTCTTTGATGAAGCAGATTATTTTTTACCGGGTGGCCCTCTATAAACAAAACCATTGCGATCAAATCGTGAAAAAATTTTGTTAAGCGAAACGATAATGATTTTCAAAATTCTGTTTTGACATTGTTTACATATTACTCTTAGATATTCTAATATAACAATTTGTTCATAAAACGAGAAAGAAGTAAAAGTATTTCAGATGTAAAAAATGTAATAAAAATATTAAAAGAGAAGTAACTGATTTTCTCTAGCATTTAAAATATCGATTAACTTTTACGTTTTTATGTGTTTCGTAAAAGTCAAAATTATAATTTCCCAAAATATGTAAAAAAAATTGGGAAGCAAGCTTTTCCAAAATGTAATTAAAAGTGCATCGAACGCAGAAGCCGTACGTTTCATGTTACAAAAAAACGCATTGCCACATAAAGTGACATGTGATATTAAGTACGCAATATCCTCATAAGTAGGCGATAAAAATAAATATTAATTTCACACTAGTCGAAAATTACTGATTATGTGTACCACAAAGTAAACTTAAATCTTTTTTCATTACTATTTATAAATAAGTTCTTAAAATTTACAGTAAAAATAAGGGATATATGAATCTGTAAAAATCTGAATTTTTAGAAAATATGAAACATAAATTAACAAACCTAAAAATAGTATTTTTCAGTTACAAACGTAAACTTGAAACAAAAAATATTTTTAAGAATTCCTATGATAAATTGCAATATATAGTGTACTTTTTAATATTATATCGGTGTTTCATAAAATGGTTTGGTGATAAAAGTCTAGCAGAAAAAAGCTTAGTATGATTAAGGCGCACGCGAAAAAGGCGTAAATGATAAAATTGGCACACGTAGATATAAATATATTTTGTCCTTACCTAGCTGGACAAAGGTTGACGTGAAGTGGGAAGCGACTGCTTTCTCAGTCGAAGCTTAGCATAGCCCTATGGATGAACTCTCGTGTATTCTAGGTTGAATGTATCTGATAAAGTTTATTGTTAAACGTTCCTATCGGATGTGAATTGTGTGCGCTATATATGCGCTTATGTACGCTTGGTCGAGATGGGAAAGTTTCTTTGCTCTGGCTCCTTTCGAGACGTGCACAAACTGCGACAATTTAAGAACGGAATTAGATTTGTTTATTTGTTTCTTTCTTATAATAATCGTTGCGTGACCGTTGCAGTTTGAACAGCTGGGGATTTGACAACGCTGAACTTGTCGTTCCGCATACAACCTGCTGCACTGTCAACGCAATACATTATTGTGTGTTTGTAAAGGCGCAAAACAGCCGTTGTTGATACATTTAATAATACTAATCACTCGGAATCTCTGAACGTCATGTACAAATAAATTCACTTCTCAGCATAACAATTGCACTAGTCTGCGTAATAGCATTTTTTTATTGCGCTTGTAACGTATATATACGACAAGTCCTTTTCTCA